>NC_054753.1:24184561-24329961 GCF_018143015.1 Lytechinus variegatus | reverse complement strand
AAAAATGCATGACTAAACTATTTTTGTGAACTTAGGGCTTAGGGTTAAGGCAAGACAGAGGCCTCCATCCTTCACTAAAACTATTTTATTTAGATTTTTTTGGTAAATTATGTCTCATTTAATTTGATTTTCCACGCAGCTATTGTAATAGTAAAATAATTTTCTTTGCGCATCAGTATTCGATTTGTAATATCCTGAAATTATTTCAGAGTTACATGTGTAAAAATGACTAAAATTGTAAATCTGAAACCATACCTCCCGACTCTCTCCTTGTCACTCTCTACGTTTCTTTCTTTGTCTTACTTCCCTCAAAAAGAGCCATGCTAGCAACTACTGAAAGTAATATAATTTATTTTTTCTTGAATAAAATATAATATCCGCTTTCAAAAGAGTTTTTTTATTTGTTCTTTCGTGTTGTTCTATTTTTTGATTTGTCTCCTTGATTTCACAACCGAAAACACATGAAGTAATCATGGTAATAAATAAATCATTAAAACAAATCATAATAGTTAGAATTTATTTTATACCTACATCGCTAACAACCACTTACAAAATGCATTGACCTCACCGTGCAGATCAGCATATCTACAGCAAAAAAGCAGTTAAAATTTGACGGAGAAATGTGAAAAAATACATTAAAAATGCATCTTTTTCGGACAGTATTGATGCCGATAGTCGCGCTCACCTTAGGTCAGAAGTTGATTTTCATTTTGATTTGGGCGTAAAATTCCAGAGGATTGGCGAAATTTAATAGGATTTGTTTTCTGATGATCAGACGACAATTTTGCATAATATTGACAGCATTAAATAATATATTGAAAACTGGAAATAAATTGCGCATTGCATTAAAGGTAATGCAGGGACTTTCTCTGATCGCAGCAATCAAGCTTATGATGAGGCGTTAGCGGAGTTGAATAGAGCGTCTCTTTCTATCACCGATTGTGAAATCTCGCACCATTGCACGAATAAGAATATTCACTATTTGTGTTGTACAACGCCTCGGAATTTAGCGAAAATATGAAAATACAAGAGTTTATCCCTGTAGTAATCTATAAAAAGGGACCAAAACACTGAAAGCGGAAAGAAAAACTCCAAAAGCGCACATGACCTTGGGCAGCATTGCGCATTTAGCCAGCAGGCTTAATTAAATGGTATTGTGATGTCACCTCCTAAAGCCGTGCAATGGTACATTTTGACGGTACATTTTGGATGGTCAGTCTTTTGTGCAACGGTATGAATGTTTGACATTCAGCCTTCCATTCGCTCAAGTACAACAAGCTAAGTAGGTGTCGTACAATATCCAAATAGCAAATGGGCACAAGTGCTGTCATGGTGTCAAGATTTCACATGAGGTGAAAGAAAATGCTCTATTTAAAGAGTCATTAGCAGAGTTGAATAGTCTCTTTCTTTCACTGAATGTAAAATGTCGCACTATTGCCCAAATAAGAATATTTGCTATTTGTGTTGTACAACTCCTTAAAAGTTTAATAAAATTTGAACAATAATATATTTTTTCCTCTGTTAATCTATGAAAATAAGAGAAAAAATTTTGAAGCGAAAGGAAAATCCTTTCAAATGCACATCCAATCTACAATGACAACGTGCATTTAGGCAGAAAGCCTTATGCGTCTTGAATCTGCAAGTATGAAATGCATTTGCACACGGGTACCTCAGCACCTAAATATTCCAAATATGCAAAAAATAAAGTCGGGTTCATGTGCTTGATTTTTTGCTATCGAGCTTTGAAATTCACCCAATATCACCCAATATGAAGTTCTTGAGAAATGCGCTTTCACAAGTTTTGGACATTAATAGAAGTCATAGGGTTACTACTTTGAGTTTAAAAGTCTATTACTCGGTCAGAAATTATGTAAATTACATCAATTTTACAATATAATTCAGAACTGCATCCTTAAGATGAATTATTCATATTGCTGTGTGATTACCCTTTTGAAATTTTTACGGGAAAGTTATTCATGCAAAATTTATTCATAAATCATGGAAAATGCCTCTTCGTCATTTGTTGATCAATTTTTTATTTTTGTTCTTTCATCTGTTAGAGCTGCATGAGGTTCACCAAACTTCTAAACAGAATTTTGAAAATTTCACTTGAAAAATTGTTATGCTAATTTATGCCAAATTAATTCATGCCTATTTTTCAAAATTCACATAAAATGCTTTTTCTTCTTTGTCGGCTGATTTTGATTTTTTTCTTCCATCTAGTAGAGCATCATGAGGTTCACCAAACTTCTACACAGAATTTTGACATTTTTGCTTTTGTTCTTTCTCTCCTTCCATTATCTTTTTTTTTCATTCTCTCCTCACTTCATTTTTTCCTCCCTCTCTTTCCTCCTTTCTTTCATTCTTTATTCTATATTTCCTTCTTAATTCTTTCTTTCTTTCCCTCCCTCCCTTCCTTCCTCCTTATTGTTTTTCTTCTTTGTTTATTTCTTTCTTTCTTTCAGAGAACAAAGGAAATATTTTTCCTTATATTTGATTATATTTTTTCTTCCATCTAGTAGAGCTTTATGAGGTTCACCAAACTTCTCCACAGAATTTTGACATATTTCCTGGAAAGTAATTTATGCTAATATATGCAAAATTTATTCATAAATCACAGAAAATGCCGCTTCTTCTCTATTTGTTGACCAATTTTTATTTTTTATCCGTCTGGTAGAGCTGCATGAGGTTCACCAAACTTGTACACAGAATTTTGAAATTTTGACTAAAAAATTACTTATGCTAATTTATTTGATTTTTTTTCATAATCAATAAATGCTTCTTTATTATTTGTTGGCAATATTTTTTTTTTGGCATCCATCTGGTATAGCTACATGAGGGTCACCAAACTTCCACACAGAATTTTGAAATATGACTAGAAAATTGTGCTAATTAATGCAAAATTTATCCATAAAAAAAATGCCTTTTCTCCTTCATTTGTTGAACAATTTCAAATTTGTTTGCTTTATATTATACATGTACATGTAGCTTTAGGTAGGGATACACTTTTGGACCAAAATGGATTCAACAACATTGGAACCTGAATTGTCTGAAAAAAAAACAATTTATAAGTGAACTTAAGTGGACCAACATGGCTTTCTAATTTGTTTTCCATATAGTATTCGTATAGACAAATATTACTATACAACTTATGTCTTTGTGTAGAAATGAAAACTTTTGAGAGGAAATGTACAGTAAGAGAATTTGCTCCTTGTTTTTGGTTGATACTCTAAATCATTAAAAGAAAGATAAGTGCAAGTAGTTGCATGAGACACTGATTGAGGAGAAAGTCTGTTAAACCAAAGTCAATTTTCACAATATCAGTATATAGATCTTGATCTGGTTTATATATACAGGTATATTATGTTATCAACTGAACTTTGAAAAATCATGAAATCTAAGCTGAAAAAAAACAATGTTCACACTGAACATCACAAATAATCACATGATGGACAGTGCATTATTATTGCTGGGTAAAACGATACCACATTGTGCTCAAATTTCTTGTTGTTTTGCTAATTTCTCAGCAATTATACACAATTCTTCCAAAATCCTTTGACAGATATTTATTTTTATTCATGTATACATGCGTGCATCTAGGTGTTCATTCGATTGGATTCTGTTCAAACTCATTTTGAAATCATTACCACTACTTGCATTTATCTATATGAGAAGTTTTTCTTTTTTTTCCTCTGGCATGCATTTTTACTAAACTGATATTGGTAAACTTTTATTTTTACAGACTGTGAAAATCCAACACTATCAGAGCCAGAAGAGCTGGAATTTTGTGCTGATGAGGGAAGAACCAAAACATTCGATGCAGATAGTTTCCCTTCTCCAGTGTGTAATGATTTTATTGATACTGATCTTGATGTTGAATTGGATGATACCAACAGTGTCTTTTCATATGGAGATCGTATCATCACTGCAGTTTGCACAGATGATGCTGGATTGAATGATACTTTAAAATACACTATCACCATTAAGGGTAAGTGATCATTGTATTTCTCACTGGCGTACAGATGTAGGGAGGAGGGTTCACAGAAATTTTGGGCTTACAGGACATTAAAAAAGTATTCTATTCAGCCAGTTAGTATTGATATAAAACAGAAAATCAAATATTGGTTTAGAGCAGATCACAACAGCCAGGGTGATCAGATGTCCCATATTTTGCTCCTTTTTCCCCCGACAACCCTTCCCAGGACGCCTATCTGTCTCTATTTCATAACATTGAACAAAATGTAGTTAATACATTGAAATGTGACAAATTTCATCAAATAACCAAAATATGACGAAGCAGAGACAACAATAAAATTGATAATAAACTTTTGCCAGTTCTGTGGAGATTTTCTTGCTAGCCCAATACATTGCAATGGAACTGGCCTCCTGCCTGTGGCAGCCAAGCTAGGCATGACGGATGGCCGTGGCAGATTCAATTGGTGCAAACAATGACATGATAAACAGTTTTTCCACCTAAATAATCTCAAAATTGGCAAGAAATTTGGATTCTTAGATTAAAATTATTGAGCTTTCTTAAGTAGATCTATTTGTTTCAGCTTTGGTGTTGAGTCTTGTTGTGTATGATGCTGCGATGTTTCATCTAATATTTGAATTGAAAATGGTTCACTTTGAAATTTTATTCTTTCCAAAACATGTTAGTTTTTAAAATTTATTTTTTTTTTGAAAATAACACCAAATATAATTTTTGTTAGACGATTGGATTGTTTTTGTTTGCTTAAAGTTTGAAATTTTTTCCTATTTCTTCTTTTCTATCCTTCTATCTTTCTATTCTTCATCCTTCCTGTTTACCCTTTTTTTTGTTCCATCTATCTTTTTATCCTATCAATCTTTCCTGATCCTTTCTTTCTCTTTCTCTCTTTGTTCATTTTTCTGTCTTACCTTCTTTCTCTTACCTGCCTTCTTTATCAAATTTCCTTTTGTGTACTTCCTTCATACTTTCATTCCTTAATCTTTTTTGCTTCCTTCTCCTTCCTCTCCTTTTTCTCTTTGTTCTTTCTCTCCTTCCATTATCTTTTTTTTTCATTCTCTCCTCCCTTTATTTTTTCCTCCCTCTCTTTCCTCCTTTTTTTATTCTTTATTCTATTTTTTCTTTTTCTTTCTGTAAAATTGGATTCTGTTCAAACTCATTTTAAAATCATTACCACTACTTGCATTTGTCTATATTAGAAGTTTTTCTTTTTTTTCCTCTGGCATGCTTTCTTACAAAACTGTTATTGGTAAACTTTTATTTTTACAGACTGTGAAAATCCAACACTATCAGAGCCAGAAGAGCTGGAATTTTGTGCTGAGGATGGGGGAAATACCAAAAGTTTCAGTGAAGATAATTTCCCTACTCCACTGTGCACCGATGCTGTTGATGAGAGTCCTGTGATTGAATTTGTAGGTAATCAGAGCAGGGTCTTTTCAGTTGGGGGAGCGTAGCATCACTGTAGTTTGCACAGATGCTGCTGGATTGAAGGATAAGTTAACATACACTGTCCAAGTAAACGGTGAGTGACCTTTCTATTATACAAATAGCGCATGGCACTATGTGCGTTAGAGTAAAATGCAGTGCACTCAAGGTTTCTTTAAATTGATGCGCTTCTGCACACTTACTTTGGTTTACATCAAGTTATGATAAATTTGATGAAATTTCTATTTGCTTTAGAAAGAAGAATAAAAAGAATGGAGAAGAAAGAAAAGCCTGTTCACAGAGGAGCAAAAATATAATCAATTAATAGGTACATGTATATCTTACTTAAGAAAAAGGAATGTCTTCAAAAGGGACTTTAATAAAGGATTCTACATAATTAGCTTGTTTAACAATATCGGGTAATTTATTTCAAAGTTCAGCAGAGGACATTTTGAATGAACGAGCGTTGTCGATTTGAGTGTTAATTTTAAGCATTGCTTGCACTGACCAGAATAGAAATCAATAAAACTGCATGGCTGCATGAAATTTGGGGGAGGGGTAGCCTAGGGGAAGAGACCCTTATTCATTTCGCCTTTTTTGAGAGGAGGGGGAGATTGGAGAAGGGAAAGGCTTAAAAAGTCAATATAAAACTGATACATGTATGTTGGGTTTATCGTCAGAATAATCCAGGGGGGGCGTTTCATCAACATTTTTGTCCGACAAGTTGTCAGATTTGACAACTTTTCTAGTTTTTGATTGGCTGAGAAGCACTGTTACCATGGTAACTGTCGGATATAACAGGACTTGTCGGATAAAATCCTTTCATGAAACGCTCAGGTGTACAGTCAATGCAATATGAAATTACTATAGGAACACATGTACATTGTTCTACTGCTATGACCATTCCCCCCCCCCCCCCCCGAGTAAGTAAAACATACATTTCTTATCATTTGATAATTAAAAATGTGAAGTATGATGAAACTTTTATGATATAAAAAAGCTTTTACATAAAAGTACCAAGAAAATTATGCCTTTGAAAATCATACAGCACTGGTAAATGTTAATGTGTAATGTCAGTTACCGACTAGTAATTTTGATAAAACTGTTGGAATCAAAGAAAAGAATTAAGAAAAAGATTTTTTTTTTCCTTGTAATGTTCCTAGAATCTCAGGTATACTTCTACATCAAGCTCACTTTCATTTGAAGCCCTGCACAGAAGATACAATTCAATGATTCCACACATTTGACTTCCATGTGTTAACTCAATGTCAGTTACCAGCATGGTCTTGGAAAAAATTATCATAGCCCCCAATAGACAAAATCAAATTGTTTAATATTTTGACACATCTTAACCTAGTAACTTAGGTATACCCGGTATTTACATATTCAAATTATTACTCTACACGGACATGAGATATTTCAATTTCACTGAACACCCTGAAATTGCATGTCCTTCGGCGTAATGTCAGTTACCAACACATTTTTGCTTGCTGATGCGTAAAAAAATTTGGTTACATAGAAAAATTTAGTATCAGAGTATACAGCAAGGTTCACTTTATTAACTCTATCAAAAGTAAACTCCCATCATTTGTTGTTTTAGAGATAAACACAATGAAAAGTGTGAAAACATTGTGCCGTGTAACGTCAGTTACCGTGAAAATGCCCAAAGTCAAATTTATCATTTTTTCCTGTATATTTACAACAAAAATCTTCTGGAAGAATATATTGACAATCTTGAAACAACGGAGTAAAATTCCGGTCCGGATCAAGACCAATGACATCATCATTAGTTATGTTCTTCAGAGTCTGTGTAACTTGTGTTATCAATTCTGTGTCATCATGTTCAACAGAATCAAGAATGTTTTCAATAAATTCTATGTTGTCAGAAATGTGATTAAATGGGAAAATATACCTAGACATTCATAGCATATCCAATCAGTTGGGTATCTTTGATACCAATGCGCAATTATCTGCATGATATTTCAAACAGTTAGTGCATTATACACCAGTACCGTCTATACAGTCACAAGTACATTCATTGAACTTTAAATTGTTGATCATTTACATACTGATCAAAGCGTACCAATCCCAACCAAACCTGTATGGCTACATGTAAATAGAATAAGAACTAATGGAAATGCATTGAGCATTTTGGGCGAGAAACATCTAAAAATGGTAATAAAACCAATCAAGTGTAGTAATAAAAAAGTGCACATTTTGAAAGAGAACCAACAACCATAAAACAATGGAGATAAAAACAAGAATAGAGAAACAAGAAAACAAGAAATACCTTTATTTTCCAGAATGAATAAAAAAGCGTGAAGTTTCCCTTGCAAGTGCGATGATGGTGATTTAACACCGCGCAACGAAAGTCCGAAACTATTTTGCGACTTTGAGGGGCTTCAAGACGGTGGCCTCAACGATGCACTAAAAATTATCTTTGGTATCTTTTCATAAATTATAGTTTGTAATAAAAAAACGATTTTGTTCTTGAAGATCGCATACCAGTTATGTACTTGATATGTTTTCCGTTGCATTTTCAAAGAGTGAAGGGTGTAAATGTGAATCGGTGGATCTGAAATCATACCTCCCAACGCTCTCCTCGTCTCGTGTACAATTCATTTTTCTTTTATCTCTCTTTCCCTCCAAAATAGCTATGGTACCGACTACTGTTCATCACAATGAGAAAAAGTAAATCATTTTCATCTATAAAATTGTAACATCCAAATTAAAAGTGTTTTATTATGTTCTTCCTTTTTATTCATTTTTTAACCGTTCTGGGTTTTTCACAACCGAAAAAAATTAATAAATAAATCATGAAAGATTTGTATCACGTTTTGTCTCTATCTTTTTAATCGTTTATTTAAATAGTAGAGGTGTTGGAGTCAGAAGGAGGTGTCAGTCCATAAATTTGTAATTTTTTTTTTTTTTGGGGGGGGGGCGGATCACTCCCTCCCACATTCAGCTCATCCCCTCCATTATCAAAAACGCCCAGCGGCCACTGTTATTTATACATCTTTTTCAAATATTTTGGTGTTGATGCTCACCAGAGTAAGCGCCCCAAAGGTATGTTTGCCGTAAAGAAAAATATAAGGTGAAACTGTCTTTTTTCCTTTATATGTATCCTTTTCTTCTATGCTATTCGCCAGAAAAAAAAGAAAAGGAAAAAGAAACTGACGAAATAGTAGGAAAATTTATAACATTTTTTTAAGGGGGGTGGGTAGGTGGAAGATTGAGAGGGATTTGTCGGGACACGCCAAACAAACATGCTTTTTATAGATGGATTCCTCACCGTAAATTCTCATTTTATTTCCTTAATTTCCGATGAGGAAACTTTTAATTCATTATTAGTTTTAGCTATCGTATTTCTATATCCCCTCCCGTCTACACCTTGTTTTCTCTTAGTTCTCATTTAAATTATATCTGTATCGTCGTCCTTCTCCCCGATTTGGATGACGAGGTATAATACCTGCCTCATCCCCCTCTATCCATTCTCCCTAATTTTTTCTTCTCAGTACCTTGTCATTTTACATTACATCTAACCCCCCTCTCTCTTCATAAATCGTTCCGAGAGTAGGCTATGCCTTGATTTTGCCAACTTGTAATGATCGGGGATTATTGCATTTGTGAGCCTCTCATCCTATTGCATCGTGTCCATCATGTCGAAAATTCAGGGGGGGGGGGTTCTTCCTGATTCTCTCAAAGTCTCAAAAAAACTTTTAAAACTATTATTGTAACTGTCATTTCACAATAAATTTTATATAATCTTCCATTTTCTATATCAATGACATGGGTAGGTATCTATCGCAAAAGAAAATATGATGATAATGATCATCGTATAAAAATGCATGACTAAACTATTTTTTGTGAACTTAGGGCTTAGGGTTAAGGCAAGACAGAGGCCTCCATCCTTCACTAAAACTATTTTATTTAGATTTTTTTGGTAAATTATGTCTCATTTAATTTGATTTTCCACGCAGCTATTGTAATAGTAAAATAATTTTCTTTGCGCATCAGTATTCGATTTGTAATATCCTGAAATTATTTCAGAGTTACATGTGTAAAAATGACTAAAATTGTAAATCTGAAACCATACCTCCCGACTCTCTCCTTGTCACTCTCTACGTTTCTTTCTTTGTCTTACTTCCCTCAAAAAGAGCCATGCTAGCAACTACTGAAAGTAATATAATTTATTTTTTCTTGAATAAAATATAATATCCGCTTTCAAAAGAGTTTTTTATTTGTTCTTTCGTGTTGTTCTATTTTTGATTTGTCTCCTTGATTTCACAACCGAAAACACATGAAGTAATCATGGTAATAAATAAATCATTAAAACAAATCATAATAGTTAGAATTTATTTTATACCTACATCGCTAACAACCACTTACAAAATGCATTGACCTCACCGTGCAGATCAGCATATCTACAGCAAAAAAGCAGTTAAAATTTGACGGAGAAATGTGAAAAAATACATTAAAAATGCATCTTTTTCGGACAGTATTGATGCCGATAGTCGCGCTCACCTTAGGTCAGAAGTTGATTTTCATTTTGATTTGGGCGTAAAATTCCAGAGGATTGGCGAAATTTAATAGGATTTGTTTTCTGATGATCAGACGACAATTTTGCATAATATTGACAGCATTAAATAATATATTGAAAACTGGAAATAAATTGCGCATTGCATTAAAGGTAATGCAGGGACTTTCTCTGATCGCAGCAATCAAGCTTATGATGAGGCGTTAGCGGAGTTGAATAGAGCGTCTCTTTCTATCACCGATTGTGAAATCTCGCACCATTGCACGAATAAGAATATTCACTATTTGTGTTGTACAACGCCTCGGAATTTAGCGAAAATATGAAAATACAAGAGTTTATCCCTGTAGTAATCTATAAAAAGGGACCAAAACACTGAAAGCGGAAAGAAAAACTCCAAAAGCGCACATGACCTTGGGCAGCATTGCGCATTTAGCCAGCAGGCTTAATTAAATGGTATTGTGATGTCACCTCCTAAAGCCGTGCAATGGTACATTTTGACGGTACATTTTGGATGGTCAGTCTTTTGTGCAACGGTATGAATGTTTGACATTCAGCCTTCCATTCGCTCAAGTACAACAAGCTAAGTAGGTGTCGTACAATATCCAAATAGCAAATGGGCACAAGTGCTGTCATGGTGTCAAGATTTCACATGAGGTGAAAGAAAATGCTATATTTAAAGAGTCATTAGCAGAGTTGAATAGTCTCTTTCTTTCACTGAATGTAAAATGTCGCACTCTTGCCCAAATAAGAATATTTGCTATTTGTGTTGTACAACTCCTTAAAAGTTTAATAAAATTTGAACAATAATATATTTTTTCCTCTGTTAATCTATGAAAATAAGAGAAAAAATTTTGAAGCGAAAGGAAAATCCTTTCAAATGCACATCCAATCTACAATGACAACGTGCATTTAGGCAGAAAGCCTTATGCGTCTTGAATCTGCAAGTATGAAATGCATTTGCACACGGGTACCTCAGCACCTAAATATTCCAAATATGCAAAAAATAAAGTCGGTTCATGTGCTTGATTTTTTGCTATGGAGCTTTGAAATTCACCCAATATCACCCAATATGAAGTTCTTGAGAAATGCGCTTTCACAAGTTTTGGACATTAATAGAAGTCATAGGGTTACTACTTTGAGTTTAAAAGTCTATTACTCGGTCAGAAATTATGTAAATTACATCAATTTTACAATATAATTCAGAACTGCATCCTTACGATGAATTATTCATATTGCTGTGTGATTACCCTTTTGAAATTTTTACGGGAAAGTTATTCATGCAAAATTTATTCATAAATCATGGAAAATGCCTCTTCGTCATTTGTTGATCAATTTTTTATTTTTGTTCTTTCATCTGTTAGAGCTGCATGAGGTTCACCAAACTTCTAAACAGAATTTTGAAAATTTCACTTGAAAAATTGTTATGCTAATTTATGCCAAATTAATTCATGCCTATTTTTCAAAATTCACATAAAATGCTTTTTCTTTTTTGTCGGCTGATTTTGATTTTTTTCTTCCATCTAGTAGAGCATCATGAGGTTCACCAAACTTCTACACAGAATTTTGACATTTTTGCTTTTGTTCTTTCTCTCCTTCCATTATCTTTTTTTTTTCATTCTCTCCTCACTTCATTTTTTCCTCCCTCTCTTTCCTCCTTTCTTTCATTCTTTATTCTATATTTCCTTCTTATTCTTTCTTTCCCTCCCTCCCTTCCTTCCTCCTTATTGTTTTTCTTCTTTGTTTATTTCTTTCTTTCTTTCAGAGAACAAAGGAAATATTTTTCCTTATATTTGATTATATTTTTTCTTCCATCTAGTAGAGCTTTATGAGGTTCACCAAACTTCTCCACAGAATTTTGACATATTTCCTGGAAAGTAATTTATGCTAATATATGCAAAATTTATTCATAAATCACAGAAAATGCCGCTTCTCTATTTGTTGACCAATTTTTATTTTTTATCCGTCTGGTAGAGCTGCATGAGGTTCACCAAACTTGTACACAGAATTTTGAAATTTTGACTAAAAAATTACTTATGCTAATTTATTTGATTTTTTTTCATAATCAATAAATGCTTCTTTATTATTTGTTGGCAATATTTTTTTTTTGGCATCCATCTGGTATAGCTACATGAGGGTCACCAAACTTCCACACAGAATTTTGAAATATGACTAGAAAATTGTGCTAATTAATGCAAAATTTATCCATAAAAAAAAAATGCCTTTTCTCCTTCATTTGTTGAACAATTTCAAATTTGTTTGCTTTATATTATACATGTACATGTAGCTTTAGGTAGGGATACACTTTTGGACCAAAATGGATTCAACAACATTGGAACCTGAATTGTCTGAAAAAAAAACAATTTATAAGTGAACTTAAGTGGACCAACATGGCTTTCTAATTTGTTTTCCATATAGTATTCGTATAGACAAATATTACTATACAACTTATGTCTTTGTGTAGAAATGAAAACTTTTGAGAGGAAATGTACAGTAAGAGAATTTGCTCCTTGTTTTTGGTTGATACTCTAAATCATTAAAAGAAAGATAAGTGCAAGTAGTTGCATGAGACACTGATTGAGGAGAAAGTCTGTTAAACCAAAGTCAATTTTCACAATATCAGTATATAGATCTTGATCTGGTTTATATATACAGGTATATTATGTTATCAACTGAACTTTGAAAAATCATGAAATCTAAGCTGAAAAAAAACAATGTTCACACTGAACATCACAAATAATCACATGATGGACAGTGCATTATTATTGCTGGGTAAAACGATACAACATTGTGCTCAAATTTCTTGTTGTTTTGCTAATTTCTCAGCAATTATACACAATTCTTCCAAAATTCTTTGACAGATATTTATTTTTATTCATGTATACATGCGTGCATCTAGGTGTTCATTCGATTGGATTCTGTTCAAACTCATTTTGAAATCATTACCACTACTTGCATTTATCTATATGAGAAGTTTTTCTTTTTTTTCCTCTGGCATGCATTTTTACTAAACTGATATTGGTAAACTTTTATTTTTACAGACTGTGAAAATCCAAAACTATTAGAGCCAGAAGAGCTGGAATTTTGTGCTGATGAGGGAAGAACCAAAACATTCGATGCAGATAGTTTCCCTTCTCCAGTGTGTAATGATTTTATTGATACTGATCTTGATGTTGAATTGGATGATACCAACAGTGTCTTTTCATATGGAGATCGTATCATCACTGCAGTTTGCACAGATGATGCTGGATTGAATGATACTTTAAAATACACTATCACCATTAAGGGTAAGTGATCATTGTATTTCTCACTGGCGTACAGATGTAGGGAGGAGGGTTCACAGAAATTTTGGGCTTACAGGACATTAAAAAAGTATTCTATTCAGCCAGTTAGTATTGATATAAAACAGAAAATCAAATATTGGTTTAGAGCAGATCACAACAGCCAGGGTGATCAGATGTCCCATATTTTGCTCCTTTTTCCCCCGACAACCCTTCCCAGGACGCCTATCTGTCTCTATTTCATAACATTGAACAAAATGTAGTTAATACATTGAAATGTGACAAATTTCATCAAATAACCAAAATATGACGAAGCAGAGACAACAATAAAATTGATAATAAACTTTTGCCAGTTCTGTGGAGATTTTCTTGCTAGCCCAATACATTGCAATGGAACTGGCCTCCTGCCTGTGGCAGCCAAGCTAGGCATGACGGATGGCCGTGGCAGATTCAATTGGTGCAAACAATGACATGATAAACAGTTTTTCCACCTAAATAATCTCAAAATTGGCAAGAAATTTGGATTCTTAGATTAAAATTATTGAGCTTTCTTAAGTAGATCTATTTGTTTCAGCTTTGGTGTTGAGTCTTGTTGTGTATGATGCTGCGATGTTTCATCTAATATTTGAATTGAAAATGGTTCACTTTGAAATTTTATTCTTTCCAAAACATGTTAGTTTTTAAAATTTATTTTTTTTTTGAAAATAACACCAAATATAATTTTTGTTAGACGATTGGATTGTTTTTGTTTGCTTAAAGTTTGAAATTTTTTCCTATTTCTTCTTTTCTATCTTTCTATTCTTCATCCTTCCTGTTTACCCTTTTTTTTGTTCCATCTATCTTTTTATCCTATCAATCTTTCCTGATCCTTTCTTTCTCTTTCTCTCTTTGTTCATTTTTCTGTCTTACCTTCTTTCTCTTACCTGCCTTCTTTATCAAATTTCCTTTTGTGTATTTCCTTCATACTTTCATTCCTTAATCTTTTTTGCTTCCTTCTCCTTCCTCTCCTTTTTCTCTTTGTTCTTTCTCTCCTTCCATTATCTTTTTTTTTTCATTCTCTCCTCCCTTTATTTTTTCCTCCCTCTCTTTCCTCCTTTTTTTATTCTTTATTCTATTTTTTCTTTTCATTCTTTCTGTAAAATTGGATTCTGTTCAAACTCATTTTAAAATCATTACCACTACTTGCATTTATCTATATTAGAAGTTTTTCTTTTTTCCTCTGGCATGCTTTCTTACAAAACTGTTATTGGTAAATTTTTATTTTTACAGACTGTGAAAAGCCCACACTATCAGAGCCAAAAGAGCTGACATTTTGTAATGATGAAGGAAAACATTACAAAAAATTCAGTGAAGGTGGTGTACCTGTACCTTATCCAGAGTGCAATGATGCCATTGATGCCGATCCTGAGATTAAATTAAGCATTGATGAGGGTTACTTTGGTATCGGAGAGTGTGACATCACTGCAGTTTGCGAAGATCATGTTGGATTGAATTGTACTTTAACATACACTGTCACCATTGAGGGTAAGTGATCATTGTATTTCTCACTGGCGTACAGATGTAGGGAGGAGGGTTCGCAGAAATTTTGGGCTTACAGGACATTAAAAAAAATTCTATTCAGCCAGGTAATATTGATATAAAACAGAAAATCAAATATTATTGGTTTAAAGTTGGATTTAAAAGCCAATCCCAAAATGAGGTGAGTTATCATGAATCCTTAAATGTCAAGTCAAATTGCAGGGCGGCTGAAGCAACTATGGTGGGAGATTGAATAGTCCTTTTCTGAAATCTCAGAAGAAACTTGTAAAAGCAGAATACATGGTTCTATTTCTTGCCTTTCCTCTTATTGCCTCACAAGTAAAATCGAGTTACTGCATACGCCCCAAAAATGTCTATTGTGCAACAAAATCATGCGCAGTGCCGATATACCTACATGTAGGGTAGGGTCCCATTCTCAGCTTTCTGCAAATTAGCAACAATAGCTGGCTAAACCACTAGCCAATGCAAAAATTTAAAAACAAGATCATGCGACATGCAAACAAAGAATCACATGTAGGTCGAAAGGGAGATGGGAAACTACTCAAACTCGAAGGCTTGATGGGGATATTATTCATGTTATTTCCATATGAAGGAAAGTAAGAAAACACCATCCAACCATCAATATTAGGGTGTGTTTTATGCTTTCATTGCGAGGACAGAATCAGCAATTTCAAACATCGATCCTGAACGTGGTTCTGGAGTGCTGTTTATGCTTAACTTTTCAGAGCAAATCATGATCTCAGCTGGCTTCGCATCGTAAAGCGAGGTCCAATTTGGCGCACCTTTTTTCGATTGTTGTTATTACGTGGAGATATACATGGAGTAATACGACTGTATTTGCCCGTGGATTTTCATCTCACCGCAAGTATGTACAAAATAACGTGATTTAAACACGTTTACGATCACGGTTCTGTTTATACTTTCCCAGAAAGCCTGATTCTGGTCAAACGACGTTTACAAACACACCTTTTTGAGAGTTTACGATCGGCGTTTTGAAACATCGTTTAAATGAAAGTAAGCATAGATGCAACCGTGTATTGGACTAATCACGTTTGGAAACGCTGATTCTGGCCTGAAAAGTGGAAGCAAAAACATGGCCTTAAACAATTTGGGCACTATGATCAGGGGTTATGCTTTAGTGCACTTTAATTGCTCACTGAGTATTTGCAGATTGGGCTACCCACTAATAGAATAGAACCATTTGGGGGGGGGACGTTCCTCGAATTATAAAATGTTACCAATGTGAGGCACCAAAATAGGAAAGCTGGGGACTCTGGAACTAAACATTGGTCTTATAATGGGAGTCTCTCGAACTGCTCTAGTATTGTGAAAAATGCAATGCTCTGTAATGGCATCAACACATATATTATAGATTTAGTAAATCTTTCTGGGCCAATTGGCCCTTGAAAATAGAAGGGTTAACCAAGCATTGTTGTATGAAACGTGAACATGGGGGGGGGGGACAAGAATCACCATGAGGAAAGAAACCTGGCTAAGCTATTGATGGTGCTTGATCTATGTCCTAGCAGCAACAGTGCTGTTTTCCAATTAGTGATAAGAGCTCATGAATGGCTAATACTGGTTCGGGATCACTGACATCCTGTGAGAAATGCAAGCATATAGCAGGGATTAGGCAGCAAAAATTTGGCCTGCAAGAAAAAGAAAAAATGTATACAAATAGCAAATAGGCATGAGTGCGATGATTCAAGATTTCACATGAGGTGAAAGAAAGATGCTCTTTAAACGAGGCGTTAGCCGTCTGTTAATCTATGAAAATGAGAGAAAAAATTTTGAAGCGAAAGGAAAATCCTTTCAAATGCACATCTTGGCCCAGTCTTACAAAGAGTTAGGATGGATCCAATCAATCGTAACTCTATGGAAATCCATCAGTGTCATAATTTTTAATACAGGAAATTTGCAAAATGTCCTTTGTAAACAAAGGAGAACACACCAAATTGTCAAGAAATCAACGAACTTACAGATATACATTCATTTCCAGAATTTTTTTAAAACGATGATGCGTTTAATTGACTTTGATGGCTTTCCATAGTTGCGAATGGTTGGATCAATTGCAACTCTTTGTAAGACGCAGCCCTGATCTGCAATGACAACGTGCATTTGCACAGAGGTACATGTACCTCAGCACCTAAATATTCCAAATATCCAAAAAATGAAAGTAGGTGCATGTGCTTGATTTTTTCTATCAAGCTTTGAAATTCACCCATTTTGAAGTTCTCGAGAAATGCACATTCACAAGGTTTGGTCATTAATAGAAGTCATAGGGTTACTATGTTGAGTCACTCAAGGTCATTTACTCAGTCAAAATCTATATAGATTTCATCAATTTCACAATATAATTCAGAACTGCATCCTTATGATGAATAATTCATATTGCTCTTTAATTGCCCTTTTAAGGCTAGCATCACCTTCAGTTCTTTAAAATTATGCAAAAAGATAGGGAAAGCGGGGTAAGTTGAGCATAGGGGCAAGTTGAGCCACCACCCCCAGGCCAGTAATGAATGAGTCAGACATTGTGGTGGTGTCATGTATTGATGACCCATTACATAACCCTTTACCCAACCATATTGTTTTTGACTTTGAAACAAAAAGTACTTTTTTAGACAGAAAAATACAAATTTCAGCCAAAAAAGGGTGTAAAATAGAGGAGTGCTTTTGACCCACACACGTCTCTAAATATAACAAAGAAATAAGAGCAATATTGTTAGTCCAGGTATGGATCTTCATTCTTGTCATAGTCTTTTAAAGGAGGGATTCATAAGAAATGTGTGGATGTGAAAATATCGCATTAAGTTTGGAGTGGGGTACTTTGAGCCAGCCAGCATGGGGCAAGTTGAGCCATGGTAATTCTTATGTTAAAAAAAATTGAAAAGTCATTGATATGCAGGCAGAAAGGTGTAAATTCACATGACAGTTCTTTCACTTTTAGAGAATGTTAGTCCTTATAGAGAATTAGCTAGTGAAAAGACTTGAAATAAAAAATTGATATACTGCTTCTTCCTGCATACATTTTGTAGATAGTTTTTGTGGCTCAACTTACCCCAGAAGGTGGCATAACTTACCCCACATATGGGGCAAGTTGAGCCACTTGACATCGTTTTTTTCAAAGGTCACGATGAATTTCAGTGTGGGGGTAGAAAGTTATATATAGGTGAAAAATATTTCCCAAGAATCAAATTTAAAGGCAAGGAACTTATTTCGACAATATTATTAGTCATATCGCTTCTAACATGCAAAATGCAAAAAGTGTCACAACTTACCCCGCCTTCCCCTAATGATTATACTTGCTTATACAGTGCGTCCCAGAATAAACGAAACCGAGGTTTAGCGGTCATTTATCATAACTTAATCATAAATAAAATAGACAAATGACCTACCAATTTTAAAGCTTAGAATCTCCTCTTTCATCTGATATTACTAAGGTTATTTCTTATTCACGCATGAGTGAGCAAAAACAATTTGAAGAAAGGATACCAAAAACTCATTTGGCGGGGGGTATCTGGGTTTCAAAAAGAAAACCACATTTCTGAAAAGTTCAATATCTGCTCTTTAATTTGATACCTAAATTACAGAAAATGGTCAAGAAATAAAAAAGTTCTGGTCATTTGAAATAAGGCTTGTATTTCCATAATTTCATGAGACAAACGTGTTTTCACCGGTTTCCCACAGAAGCTTTCGCATGGTGAACAAAAGATTTAATGCATGGCTGATCATCAACAAAACAGAGTGTCGAGTGAGTTTGAATGCCAGCCTGGAGAAGCTCTTCATTTTATGAAATTATTGAAATTCAAGCCTTATTTCTAATGACCATTACTTTGTTATTTCTTGACCATTTTCTGTAATTTAGGTATCAAATTAAAGAGGAGATATTGAACTTTTCGAAAATGTGGTTTTGTTTTTAAACCCAGATACCCCCCGAAAAATGAGTTTTTGATATCCTTTATTCAAATTGTATTTGTTCACTCATGCGTTAATGAGAAATAATCTAAGTAATATCAGATGAAAGAGGAGATTCTAAGCTTTAAATTGGTAGGTCATTTGTCTATTTTATTTATGATTAAGTAATGATAAATGATCGCTAAATCTCGGTTTCGTTTTTTCTGGGACGCACTGTATAGTGCCTAACACTTTGTCAGAAGTCTCCAAGCGCTCTACAGTATATGCAGCATAATTACCCTGGCTTTAGCAGTGCAGCTGTTACTTACTAATAGTACCTGTATCTAATTAATCACATATACATCGTTCATGACGTCAAACCGCAAGCGTAAAATATGCGCAGATCACAATGTGCACAAACTGTGGAACGTCCTCAAGAAAATTCTTTGCATTTATTTACCAAGCTGTACTTGCATATTTTGGATACCAACTTGTTGGTACATTTCTAAATTCATTTGAAGATTGAGATAATTTAAGTTAGACCATGATGTAGTATGTTCTTTCTCCACTGCTCATAGTTTTGTTTTGTTTGAATTGTATGTGTGGTTTCTTTTTATTACTGTATCATCTATTCTATTTGCCCTGTCAAACTTAGTTAGAATAGGTAACTTGGTCTTATCATAATCGTTTCCCTGTATTTCATCAATAAAAGATAGAAATTGTGTAGTGTGGAAGATGGATCCGCAGGTTGAATCCCTGACAGGGACCACGATGTTAACGCTCTTTCTTTGGCCCCCTCTGGACAGGTCTAGTGTAGTGACCCGACAAGAAGAAGATCAATATAAGATAATTAGTCTTTGCCTTTAATCATTTTTGACTTTATAGTATTACAATATGTTGTGCAGCCCAAGGGTTTGATTTGCTTTTATATACATGTATTGATGTGGTTTTGTTACGTGTACATACATGCACTTGTTTTACAGACTGTAACCAGTGTGAATTCGGATCAGAGTATGCAAATGGCCAGCAGATAGACTTCAACAATGATGAAGGAGAAGGCTTTGCTACAGTAGACCTTGTCCCTCCTCCGACTGTTTCCGACAACTCAAAGGCTTCAATCACACCAACATGTAGCATCGATGAAAGGCCATTGCCAACTCGAGTTGATCTTAATGGGGAATGCGAGGCCTCTGCAACAATTCGTTGCACTGCTTCAGATGAAGCTGAGAATGAGTGTGAACTTGAAATGAATGTCAGAGTGACAGGTGAGTTCAGTCTATTGCAGCCCTCAACTTGACCGACTGTAGTTGGCGTCCCCTCATTGGTGATGGTGCCCTTATATTTCTCTCTAACTAAAGCGGTTTGTTGCCTTAATTGGGAATACCGCCCTTTCCACGAAAAAATCCAACCAAAGTCGAATGTTTATTGGAGTCAATATCAGCAACAATCTAAGGCCGGTAAAATGGGCTAAGTACTTAGGATTTTTCATTTTGATTTTAAAGCAATGTTATGTTTCAAACATAATCACATGGAATAAATTCATTCATTCACTCATTTATGGAATTGTTTTTTGGGTTTTTCGTTTTAGGAAACACTCTATGAGAATTAAGCTGATCAGATAGTTAAGATTTTTTAGTCATAGGCCCGTATTCTGAAGTCGGGTTTAAGTTAAACTCAGGTTTAAAGTTTGGGTTTAAGTATGGGTGGCCAATTGTTACATAAATCACTACCAGAAGAGACATCATATTTCAGCTCATTTGGCTCTAAAATCATTAATAATTATCTAGGAAGTATAAATAAATGATTGTTTTCACCATCGATGAATCAGGAAAGAGCAGAGTCAACATAAGAAACGTACAACTTAATAAAAATGTTGACACTTTTGGCTTCCCATACTTAAACCACAACTTTAAACCTGAGTTTAAGTTAAGCCCGACTTCAGAATACGGGCCATTGAATGCAAAGTGTCCTGTTTCATAGGTATAAAAATGACCCTTTATGCCATGAAAATTTGCCCATGTGCCATTCATTTTATAAACCCATCCCCCCAAAAAAAATACCTTGTCCTATTATAAAGTGAACACAATGATGTTTCGTCTCTTGTCCATGTATGTATTCAGTTCAAGTTTATTTTCATTTCCATCATATACATCAAATACAAATCAAATGTGATTCCAAATCAAAATCAACTACAGATAGATTACAAAGATTGTACAATAGTATCATTTCAAAAATATAAAAAGAGCACAAAATGAGGGGATCCACTAAGAGCCCTACTTGTATAACGGGTACACCCCCTTCATATTAAAAGAATTATTATTTAACAAAGAAATTTGAAGACTCATTAACTAATATAACTCATTATGAAGACTCATTAACTTGCACATGCACACTCGCACACCTGCACTTGCACTTTTATCAACGTTATTAATCTTCTCTCATTCAAATTTTCCTTCCCTATCCACTTTTGATATATTCCTATTATTTTGTGCGATAAAAGATAAGTCTCTTTTATTGCACTATACAGTCTGGTTTTCTATCCCCTTTCATTTCGAGGCCTCCATCACTTTCAAGCTCCAAGCTTAAGATGGAGGTCTCCCACATTTCTATATATATATGTTCAGTAATTAAAGAAAAATGTATGTATAGATATGATTTTCACAGTACAGTTGATATTTTATGGTTTATGTACATTATTCATTATGTTTGAAAAAATATTTGCCTATTATGTAACATTGAAAAAATTATTATACTTGTATATACTTTGTTTTTGTTTTGAAATGTGGAATTAAAATAAATCAAATCAAATCAAATGAAGTATAGATATATGACAAAATAAAAAAATGAGAAAATAAAATATGTTGAAATAAAATGAAAGCAATAAAAATAGATGAGTAATGGGCAGAAATTATAAGATGCCAGAAATGTGGATTACAGATAGAAATATGTATGCAGGAAGGCAAAAGGCATGAGTACAGCATAGGCAAGCAAAGAAGGTGACAGAAAAGATCTCAAATTAAGAAGTTGAATCGAGAGATCTGGTGCAAACTTAAGATGTAAAGTTGATGGAATTTGAAATATTGTATCCATGCAGGTGGCGAGAACGAACCTAACCCCTGCTGCATCTAGTTATGTTCGAACTTCATCTACATGTAGCCACTGTAATCCTTGCCATTCTACCCGCCCGCTATTTAAATCGTGATTGATATCAATCGATGCTATCAATATTCCTCCATTATTATATTATTAATGATTATGGAATCTTTTTAAATTTTCGTATTAAAAAAAAAAATGTCTTTATACAGATAACGAACCTCCCAAGATTGATCAAGTATCAGATGTATCCCTTTCCCTTGAATTCGGACAACGTTATTTGCACTATTTTCCTGGAGATGAGAGGTTCCCACACCCCATGTGTAGAGATAATGGACGGGAAGCCCACCCCGCTAATTGTCCCTACCTAGCAGCTGAAAAGAAATTTGGTATTGGTTCATGCGACATAGAGTGCACCTGTGACGACCCATGCAACCCTGCGAGTCCTGTTACTTCCAAATACCTCCTGACTATCAATGGTAAGTTTTGATTTTGCTTTAGGGGGAATCCACCCTTGGTCGGGACATGTTGTGTGAGGAGGAGAATAGCAGAATAGTGGAAGTTTGACAGAAATCAGACAAGCAGTAAGTAAGTTACGGCTGCTTTGAAATCGAGATCCCTGTTAAAGACTGTGTAAAGTTAGAATTGGCAACTGGCAAAGTGAACAATGATAAGAGGTAGGGACAACTTTCCCATAGGCCATATACATGTACTAGCAGGGGTACGTGTGGTTTTCACCTAATTCTTTGGATTCACAATATCGCAATATCGGTTGCAGCAGAAAAGCCAAAATTCGCAATACATCATGCATGCATGTGATAATTCATAGCTGGCCGATGCGACTCGACCGGATATGCTGTTAAATAGGGTATGGTAGGTAGGAGAGAAATTTGCCTGCATATTTCTTTTGAAATTAGACTGCTTTGGTGAATTCTTGCCATGTGGTTTTCATTTTCGAAGCGCTAGCACGGTGCGTTGCCTGCCATCGTGTGATGTCGACCCGAAGGTAGAAATTTGGCCTGTTCACTGCAACCGAATGATGGTGCACCATATTGTAAATTCGCTAAATTATCTTAACCCTGTGGCAGTAATAAAGATAGAACCATGGGTAGCATATTGCTTTATATCCCCCATGAGAGAAAAATTTAATTTTAGCTAAAACTTTTCCAAGAAATTACATTTTAGCCATTTTAATTATTGCAGTATGAAAGGCATGTAATGGGTTAACATGGAAAAGCAATCCTTGCTGTACATCACAAATACGGTCAATTTGATGACTCCATGGTAGTAGATATAACCATGTTTTACAACTTTTAAAAATTCACAACTTCTTATTTCTTGTCTGATATTGTTGGAAATTTGACCAATGTACCTCTCTGATTTTCCTTTTTCCTCTAAATACAAATTATGTTTGGGCTGATTCCCCCTTTAAACGAACCAAACCTCCAGTAGTTGAAAATTAATTCTATGATCACTTATTTTTTAAAGTTTGAATTCATCTTCGTATACATGAAATACATGTTTATGATAACAAAAACTCTAGGGATCCATTGGGTGTGTGTGAGGGCTGAATCAGCCCTCCTTGTATGATGTCTACCGTCGACTATATGGTCCCGAATGAACTAAGCACATGTTACCCATGACACAATCTACAAAACTGTAGGATCAAATTTTTTTGAAAAATCTCGTAACTAGTTAAATATTCTAAATTATACATGAAATCAAGTGTGCTCTTATTAACTCAATACTGCCCACAACTGCAATTTTTTTATCCACAGACTTCTACATGTAGCAGGATTCTCATCAAATGTAACTTTGAAAATAAATCATTATCGCAATTAATATTCATACATTCTATTTTATATGAATTAATTATGCTAATTTGCTCTAATTCACTAAATAAAGCTCCAAGAATGCTAATTTTGGTAAAAAATTCTCCTAAGTAGTAGTCTAAAAATTTGAGTTTGTTTTTTTAAATAACCTTATGTATTTCTTTGTTTTTTGTGCATTTTATTTTTGTTTTTTGTTCAAAATTAAATAAGATTAAAGGACTATTGTCAATAAAAGTAAAAAACAACAACATGCTGTCTATTGACTTTGTACATGGAATCACATTTTCACTTGAATCATGTAAAAACCATGTAAAAAATGTCCCTTACGACACGCAACATTTTCTGCTCGAATTTGCCCATGGAGGACACATTTTTGTTTTAACACGACTACCCAGTAATACTTTATTATTACCACAAAGCACATTGAAGTTCTGTGTTTATCTGGACATTAGGTTGAAAACTGTTGTGAAAATGGCTATAATTCTAGCATGGAATCGCCCTTTATACAGTACAGTAAAACCTGTCTATAAGGACTACATGTACCTAAGGGACTAAGCAAACGTGGCCCCTGTATGTAAATAGGCCGGTCAGATGATACAACATATTCATTTTGGTGGCTGCTAATGACAGGTTTTCCTCCTGTGTACATGCACACAGTTCAGGGAAGGAAAATCTGTCTGCGCCGGTTTCTTTTGGTGCCTCACGGTCTGGTTGAATGAGTTAATATTTCAGTCTACGCAAGTTATCTTGCGTTCACTTTTGCTTTTTTATTTAAAGCAAGAACAGTATTTCCAAAAATATAACTCCTATATCGATACCATTTTCAAGTACCAACATTATTGTATTTCAACCATTACAAAGTGAATATTTGTCTTTAAATACCCTCTTCTTATTTTCTCTCTTAAAAAAAAGAAATTTATTTGATTAGAGGTTAGACAACCTGCTTTAATGGTAGGATCCCAGCCATCAAACCTTGAGTTGTGCATTTTGTCCCCTGGCCCAGAAAACAACTCACAAATATTTTTCTTCCCCCAACAGCCTATGTACATCCAGAGTGTGAAAACATCTTTGAAGGTGGTGCCGTGATTCATGCATGGTACCAGGACAAGCTTGCTTTTTACGGAGGTTTAATCGTCGAAGGTGTGACGGTTGTCCTGTCATGCGCATCTGGAAAAACACTAGTAGGAAATCAGATGTTGACATGTGTGGGGGCTGGCGATGGAAACGTGGAATGGGACAAAACACCTGGCAATTGCGGTAAGCATATAAACATGGATCCTTAGACACATTTGCTCCTGTAGCATTTGCTCCTGCGACAACTGCTCTGGGTTTCATTTAAGCCAAGATGCAGGGGTAGGGTTGCAATGGGGGCGGTTAGCATACAAACATGGATCCTCAAACACGACATTTGCTCCTGTGACAACTGCTCTGGGTTTCATTTAAGCCAAGATGCAGGGGTAGGGTTGCAATGGGGGCGGTTAGC
Organism: Lytechinus variegatus; assembly: GCF_018143015.1. Lineage (NCBI taxonomy): Eukaryota > Metazoa > Echinodermata > Echinoidea > Temnopleuroida > Toxopneustidae > Lytechinus > Lytechinus variegatus. Next base: position 24,304,892 of record NC_054753.1, on the reverse strand, counting down.
ATACAAACATGGATCCTCAAACACGACATTTGCTCCTGCGACAACTACTCTGGGTTTCATTTAAGCCAAGATGCGGGTTAGGGTTGCAAGGGGGCGGTTAGCATACAAACATGGATCCTAAAACACAACATTTGCTCCTGTGACAACTGCTCTGGGTTTCATTTAAGCCAAGATGCAGGGGTAGGGTTGCAATGGGGGCGGTTAGCATACAAACATGGATCCTCAAACACGACATTTGCTCCTGCGACAACTACTCTGGGTTTCATTTAAGCCAAGATGCGGGTTAGGGTTGCAAGGGGGCGGTTAGCATACAAACATGGATCCTCAAACACGACATTTGCTCCTGTGACAACTGCTCTGGGTTTCATTTAAGCCAAGATGCAGGGGTAGGGTTGCAATGGGGGCGGTTAGCATACAAACATGGATCCTCAAACACGACATTTGCTCCTGCGACAACTACTCTGGGTTTCATTTAAGCCAAGATGCGGGTTAGGGTTGCAAGGGGGCGGTTAGCATACAAACATGGATCCTAAAACACGACATTTGCTCCTGCAACAACTGCTCTGGTTTCATTTAAGCCAAGATGCAGGGGTAGGGTTGCAATGGGGGCGGTTAGCATACAAACATGGATCCTCAAACACGACATTTGCTCCTGCGACAACTACTCTTGGTTTCATTTAAGCCAAGATGCGGGGTTAGGGTTGCAAGGGGGCGGTAAGCATACAAACATGGATCCTCAAACACGACATTTGCTCCTGTGACAACTGCTCTGGGTTTCATTTAAGCCAAGATGCAGGGGTAGGGTTGCAATGGGGGCGGTTAGCATACAAACATGGATCCTCAAACACGACATTTGCTCCTGCGACAACTACTCTGGGTTTCATTTAAGCCAAGATGCGGGTTATGGTTGCAAGGGGGGGGGGGGGGGGTTAGCATACAAACATGGATCCTAAAACACGACATTTGCTCCTGCGACAACTGCTCTGGGTTTCATTTAAGCCAAGATGCAGGGGTAGGGTTGCAATGGGGGCGGTTAGCATACAAACATGGATCCTCAAATACGACATTTGCTCCTGCGACAACTACTCTGGGTTTCATTTAAGCCAAGATGCAGGTTATGGTTGCAAGGGGGGGCGGTTAGCATACAAACATGGATCCTCAAACACGACATTTGCTCCTGCGACAACTGCTCTGGGTTTCATTTAAGCCAAGATGCAGGGGTAGGGGCAAGGGGGGGGGGGTTAGCATGCAAACATGGATCCTCAAACACATTTACTCCTGCGACAACTGCTCTGGGTTTCATTTAAGCCAAGATGCAGGGTAGGGGTGCAAGGGGGGGGGGTTAGCATGCAAACATGGACCCTCAAACACATTTACTCCTGCGACAACTGCTCTGGGTTTCATTTAAGCCAAGATGCAGGGGTAGGGTTGCAAGGGGGGGGGGTTAGCATGCAAACATGGATCCTCAAACACATTTACTCCTGCGACAACTGCTCTGGGTTTCATTTAAGCCAAGATGCAGGGGTAGGGTGCAAGGGGGGGGGGTTAGCATGCAAACATGGATCCTCAAACACATTTACTCCTGCGACAACTGCTCTGGGTTTCATTTAAGCCAAGATGCAGGGGTAGGGGTGCAAGGGGGGGGGTTAGCATGCAAACATGGATCCTCAAACACATTTGCTCCTGCGACAACTGCTCTGGGTTTCATTTAAGCCAAGATGCAGGGGTAGGGGTGCAAGGGGGGGGGGGTTAGCATGCAAACATGGATCCTCAAACACATTTACTCCTGCGACAACTGCTCTGGGTTTCATTTAAGCCAAGATGCGGTTAGGGTTGCAATGGGGGCGGTTAGCATACAAACATGGATCCTAAAACACGACATTTGCTCCTGCGACAACTGCTCTGGGTTTCATTTAAGCCAAGATGCAGGGGTAGGGTTGCAATGGGGGCGGTTAGCATACAAACATGGATCCTCAAACACGACATTTGCTCCTGCGACAACTACTCTGGGTTTCATTTAAGCCAAGATGCAGGGGTAGGGTTGCAATGGGGGCGGTTAGCATACAAACATGGATCCTAAAACACGACATTTGCTCCTGTGACAACTGCTCTGGGTTTCATTTAAGCCAAGATGCAGGGGTAGGGTTGCAATGGGGGCGGTTAGCATACAAACATGGATCCTCAAACACGACATTTGCTCCTGCGACAACTACTCTGGGTTTCATTTAAGCCAAGATGCGGGTTAGGGTTGCAAGGGGGCGGTTAGCATACAAACATGGATCCTAAAACACGACATTTGCTCCTGCGACAACTGCTCTGGGTTTCATTTAAGCCAAGATGCAGGGGTAGGGTTGCAATGGGGGCGGTTAGCATACAAACATGGATCCTCAAACACGACATTTGCTCCTGCGACAACTACTCTGGGTTTCATTTAAGCCAAGATGCGGGTTAGGGTTGCAAGGGGGCGGTAAGCATACAAACATGGATCCTCAAACACGACATTTGCTCCTGCGACAACTGCTCTGGGTTTCATTTAAGCCAAGATGCAGGGGTAGGGTTGCAAGGGGGGGCGGTTAGCATGCAAACATGGATCCTCAAACACATTTACTCCTGCGACAACTGCTCTGGGTTTCATTTAAGCCAAGATGCGGGTTAGGGTTGCAATGGGGGCGGTTAGCATACAAACATGGATCCTCAAACACGACATTTGCTCCTGCGACAACTGCTCTGGGTTTCATTTAAGCCAATATGCAGGGGTAGGGGTGCAAGGGGGGGGGGGTTAGCATGCAAACATGGATCCTCAAACACATTTACTCCTGCGACAACTGCTCTGGGTTTCATTTAAGCCAAGATGCGGGTTATGGTTGCAATGGGGGCGGTTAGCATACAAACATGGATCCTAAAACACGACATTTGCTCCTGCGACAACTGCTCTGGGTTTCATTTAAGCCAAGATGCGGGTTAGGGTTGCAATGGGGGCGGTTAGCATACAAACATGGATCCTCAAACACGACATTTGCTCCTGCGACAACTGCTCTGGGTTTCATTTAAGCCAATATGCAGGGGTAGGGGTGCAAGGGGGGGTTAGCATGCAAACATGGATCCTCAAACACATTTACTCCTGCGACAACTGCTCTGGGTTTCATTTAAGCCAAGATGCGGGTTAGGGTTGCAATGGGGGCGGTTAGCATACAAACATGGATCCTCAAACACGACATTTGCTCCTGCGACAACTGCTCTGGGTTTCATTTAAGCCAAGATGCGGGTTATGGTTGCAAGGGGGGGGCGGTTAGCATACAAACATGGATCCTAAAACACGACATTTGCTCCTGCAACAACTGCTCTGGGTTTCATTTAAGCCAAGATGCAGGGGTAGGGTTGCAATGGGGGCGGTTAGCATACAAACATGGATCCTCAAACACGACATTTGCTCCTGCGACAACTACTCTGGGTTTCATTTAAGCCAAGATGCGGGTTAGGGTTGCAAGGGGCGGTAAGCATACAAACATGGATCCTCAAACACGACATTTACTCCTGTGACAACTGCTCTGGGTTTCATTTAAGCCAAGATGCAGGGGTAGGGTTGCAATGGGGGCGGTTAGCATACAAACATGGATCCTCAAACACGACATTTGCTCCTGCGACAACTACTCTGGGTTTCATTTAAGCCAAGATGCGGGTTATGGTTGCAAGGGGGGGGGCGGTTAGCATACAAACATGGATCCTAAAACACGACATTTGCTCCTGCGACAACTGCTCTGGGTTTCATTTAAGCCAAGATGCAGGGGTAGGGTTGCAATGGGGGCGGTTAGCATACAAACATGGATCCTCAAATACGACATTTGCTCCTGCGACAACTACTCTGGGTTTCATTTAAGCCAAGATGCGGTTATGGTTGCAAGGGGGGGCGGTTAGCATACAAACATGGATCCTCAAACACATTTACTCCTGCGACAACTGCTCTGGGTTTCATTTAAGCCAAGATGCAGGGGTAGGGGTGCAAGGGGGGGGGGGGGTTAGCATGCAAACATGGATCCTCAAACACATTTACTCCTGCGACAACTGCTCTGGGTTTCATTTGAGCCAAGATGCAGGGGTAGGGGTGCAAGGGGGGGGGGTTAGCATGCAAACATGGATCCTCAAACACATTTACTCCTGCGACAACTGCTCTGGGTTTCATTTAAGCCAAGATGCAGGGGTAGGGGTGCAAGGGGGGGGGTAGCATGCAAACATGGATCCTCAAACACATTTGCTCCTGCGACAACTGCTCTGGGTTTCATTTAAGCCAAGATGCAGGGGTAGGGTTGCAATGGGGGCGGTTAGCATACAAACATGGATCCTCAAACACGACATTTGCTCCTGCGACAACTACTCTGGGTTTCATTTAAGCCAAGATGCGGGTTAGGGTTGCAAGGGGGCGGTAAGCATACAAACATGGATCCTCAAACACGACATTTACTCCTGCGACAACTGCTCTGGGTTTCATTTAAGCCAAGATGCAGGGTAGGGTTGCAAGGGGGCGGTTAGCATGCAAACATGGATCCTCAAACACATTTACTCCTGCGACAACTGCTCTGGGTTTCATTTAAGCCAAGATGAGGGTTAGGGTTGCAAGGGGGCGGTTAGCATACAAACATGGATCCTCAAACACGACATTTGCTCCTGCGACAACTGCTCTGGGTTTCATTTAAGCCAAGATGCAGGGGTAGGGGTGCAAGGGGGGGGGGGTTAGCATGCAAACATGGATCCTCAAACACATTTACTCCTGCGACAACTGCTCTGGGTTTCATTTAAGCCAAGATGCGGGTTATGGTTGCAATGGGGGCGGTTAGCATACAAACATGGATCCTAAAACACGACATTTGCTCCTGCGACAACTGCTCTGGGTTTCATTTAAGCCAAGATGCGGGTTAGGGTTGCAATGGGGGCGGTTAGCATACAAACATGGATCCTCAAACACGACATTTGCTCCTGCGACAACTGCTCTGGGTTTCATTTAAGCCAATATGCAGGGGTAGGGGTGCAAGGGGGGGTTAGCATGCAAACATGGATCCTCAAACACATTTACTCCTGCGACAACTGCTCTGGGTTTCATTTAAGCCAAGATGCGGGTTAGGGTTGCAAGGGGGCGGTTAGCATACAAACATGGATCCTCAAACACGACATTTGCTCCTGCGACAACTGCTCTGGGTTTCATTTAAGCCAAGATGCGGGTTAGGGTTGCAAGGGGGGGGCGGTTAGCATACAAACATGGATCCTAAAACACGACATTTGCTCCTGCGACAACTGCTCTGGGTTTCATTTAAGCCAAGATGCAGGGGTAGGGTTGCAATGGGGGCGGTTAGCATACAAACATGGATCCTCAAACACGACATTTGCTCCTGCGACAACTACTCTGGGTTTCATTTAAGCCAAGATGCGGGTTAGGGTTGCAAGGGGGCGGTAAGCATACAAACATGGATCCTCAAACACGACATTTGCTCCTGTGACAACTGCTCTGGGTTTCATTTAAGCCAAGATGCAGGGGTAGGGTTGCAATGGGGGCGGTTAGCATACAAACATGGATCCTCAAACACGACATTTGCTCCTGCGACAACTACTCTGGGTTTCATTTAAGCCAAGATGCGGGTTAGGGTTGCAAGGGGGGGGGGCGGTTAGCATACAAACATGGATCCTAAAACACGACATTTGCTCCTGCGACAACTGCTCTGGGTTTCATTTAAGCCAAGATGCAGGGGTAGGGTTGCAATGGGGGCGGTTAGCATACAAACATGGATCCTCAAACACGACATTTGCTCCTGCGACAACTACTCTGGGTTTCATTTAAGCCAAGATGCGGGTTATGGTTGCAAGGGGGGCGGTTAGCATACAAACATGGATCCTCAAACACATTTACTCCTGCGACAACTGCTCTGGGTTTCATTTAAGCCAAGATGCAGGGGTAGGGGTGCAAGGGGGGGGGGGTTAGCATGCAAACATGGATCCTCAAACACATTTACTCCTGCGACAACTGCTCTGGGTTTCATTTGAGCCAAGATGCAGGGTAGGGGTGCAAGGGGGGGGTTAGCATGCAAACATGGATCCTCAAACACATTTACTCCTGCGACAACTGCTCTGGGTTTCATTTAAGCCAAGATGCAGGGGTAGGGGTGCAAGGGGGGGGGGGTTAGCATGCAAACATGGATCCTCAAACACATTTACTCCTGCGACAACTGCTCTGGGTTTCATTTAAGCCAAGATGCAGGGGTAGGGGTGCAAGGGGGGGGGTTAGCATGCAAACATGGATCCTCAAACACATTTGCTCCTGCGACAACTGCTCTGGTTTCATTTAAGCCAAGATGCAGGGGTAGGGTTGCAATGGGGGCGGTTAGCATACAAACATGGATCCTCAAACACGACATTTGCTCCTGCGACAACTACTCTGGGTTTCATTTAAGCCAAGATGCGGGTTAGGGTTGCAAGGGGGCGGTAAGCATACAAACATGGATCCTCAAACACGACATTTGCTCCTGCGACAACTGCTCTGGGTTTCATTTAAGCCAAGATGCAGGGGTAGGGTTGCAAGGGGGCGGTTAGCATACAAACATGGATCCTCAAACACGACATTTGCTCCTGCGACAACTGCTCTGGGTTTCATTTAAGCCAAGTTGCGGGTTATGGTTGCAAGGGGGGGGGCGGTTAGCATACAAACATGGATCCTAAAACACGACATTTGCTCCTGTGACAACTGCTCTGGGTTTCATTTAAGCCAAGATGCAGGGGTAGGGTTGCAATGGGGGCGGTTAGCATACAAACATGGATCCTCAAACACGACATTTGCTCCTGCGACAACTACTCTGGGTTTCATTTAAGCCAAGATGCGGGTTAGGGTTGCAAGGGGGCGGTTAGCATACAAACATGGATCCTCAAACACGACATTTGCTCCTGCGACAACTGCTCTGGGTTTCATTTAAGCCAAGATGCAGGGGTAGGGTTGCAAGGGGGGGGGGTTAGCATACAAACATGGATCCTCAAACACGACATTTGCTCCTGCGACAACTGCTCTGGGTTTCATTTAAGCCAAGATGCAGGGGTAGGGTTGCAAGGGGGGGCGGTTAGCATACAAACATGGATCCTGAAACACGACATTTGCTCCTGCGACAACTGCTCTGGGTTTCATTTAAGCCAAGATGCGGGTTAGGGTTGCAAGGGGGCGGTTAGCATACAAACATGGATCCTCAAACACGACATTTGCTCCTGCGACAACTGCTCTGGGTTTCATTTAAGCCAAGATGCAGGGGTAGGGTTGCAAGGGGGGGGGGTTAGCATGCAAACATGGATCCTCAAACACATTTACTCCTGCGACAACTGCTCTGGGTTTCATTTAAGCCAAGATGCAGGGGTAGGGTTGCAAGGGGGCGGTTAGCATACAAACATGGATCCTCAAACACGACATTTGCTCCTGCGACAACTGCTCTGGGTTTCATTTAAGCCAAGATGCGGGTTAGGGTTGCAAGGGGGCGGTTAGCATACAAACATGGATCCTCAAACACGACATTTGCTCCTGCGACAACTGCTCTGGGTTTCATTTAAGCCAATATGCAGGGGTAGGGGTGCAAGGGGGGGGGGTTAGCATGCAAACATGGATCCTCAAACACATTTACTCCTGCGACAACTGCTCTGGGTTTCATTTAAGCCAAGATGCGGGTTATGGTTGCAATGGGGGCGGTTAGCATACAAACATGGATCCTAAAACACGACATTTGCTCCTGCGACAACTGCTCTGGGTTTCATTTAAGCCAAGATGCGGGTTAGGGTTGCAATGGGGGCGGTTAGCATACAAACATGGATCCTCAAACACGACATTTGCTCCTGCGACAACTGCTCTGGGTTTCATTTAAGCCAATATGCAGGGGTAGGGGTGCAAGGGGGGGGGGGTTAGCATGCAAACATGGATCCTCAAACACATTTACTCCTGCGACAACTGCTCTGGGTTTCATTTAAGCCAAGATGCGGGTTAGGGTTGCAATGGGGGCGGTTAGCATACAAACATGGATCCTCAAATACGACATTTACTCCTGCGACAACTGCTCTGGGTTTCATTTAAGCCAAGATGCGGGTTAGGGTTGCAATGGGGGCGGTTAGCATACAAACATGGATCCTCAAACACGACATTTGCTCCTGCGACAACTGCTCTGGGTTTCATTTAAGCCAATATGCAGGGGTAGGGGTGCAAGGGGGGGGGTTAGCATGCAAACATGGATCCTCAAACACATTTACTCCTGCGACAACTGCTCTGGGTTTCATTTAAGCCAAGATGCAGGGGTAGGGTTGCAATGGGGGCGGTTAGCATACAAACATGGATCCTCAAACACGACATTTGCTCCTGCGACAACTGCTCTGGGTTTCATTTAAGCCAAGATGCGGGTTAGGGTTGCAAGGGGGCGGTTAGCATACAAACATGGATCCTCAAACACGACATTTGCTCCTGTGACAACTGCTCTGGGTTTCATTTAAGCCAAGATGCAGGGGTAGGGTTGCAATGGGGGCGGTTAGCATACAAACATGGATCCTCAAACACGACATTTGCTCCTGCGACAACTGCTCTGGGTTTCATTTAAGCCAAGATGCAGGGGTAGGGTTGCAAGGGGGGGGGAGGCGGTTAGCATACAAATATGGATCCTAAAACACGACATTTGCTCCTGCGACAACTGCTCTGGGTTTTATTTTACCCAAGATAGAAGATTAGGGTTCCAATGGGGGCGGTTAGCATACAAACATGGATCCATAAAGGGATGATCTGGGCTGAAAATATCTTTATCTTAATACATAGAGTAGAATTCACTGAGCAAAATGCAGAAAATTTCATCAAAATCGGATAATAAAGTTATTGAAGTTTGATGTTAAGCAATATTTTGTGAAAACAGTCGTCATGAATATTCATTAAGTGAGCTGATGATGTCACATCTCCACTTTCCGTTTTCTTATGTTATTAGATAAAATCATTTTTTTTCATTCTTTCATACTTGTGTGAATATGTCACCCTTATAATGAAATAAGTTGCAGCAATAAATATTTAATGCACTAAATCAGGTTTTAAGCTAATTTTTCTAGTTCTTGGAGAAAAAAAAGAGTTGAATAAACCTAATTTCATATAATAAAATACAATAGAACAAGTGGGGATGTAACATCATCAGCCCACCTAATGAATATTCATGATGATTGTTTTCACAAAATATTGCCTAATTTTAAAAAATTCAATAACTTTGTTATTTGTTATCCGCTTTTCATGAAATTTTCGGCATTTTTCTCAGTGAATTCTACTCTATTTATTAAGCTGTAAATACTTTCAGCCCGGACCATCCCTTTCAACATGACATTTGCTCCTGCGGCAACTACTCTGGGCTTTATTTTACCCAAGATAGAGGATTAGGGTTGCAATTGGGGCGGTTAGCATAAAAACATGGATCCTCAAACACAACATTTGCTCCTGCGACAATTGCTCCGGACCTATTTTGCCCAAGGTGCAGGGTAAGGGCTGCACTAGGTGGGGAGAGGTGTAAACTATTTTTTTTACATTCAAATGCATTATTAACCTCATAGAATTTTGGCAACTGAACGATCATGCCAGTTTTGAGGTTCAAATAATTTGGTGTTTGTAAAGCCTTTGCTCAACCAGTAGGCATGAAATTTGGTATACATGTATTTGGCCATGTGATTAATTGGTTGCATGTTTTGCCGCAGATAATGCAATTCATGGTGTGTTCCCACAACTTGCCTCATATCTTGTCATCTTTGGGTTTTTTATTGCTTTTGCTTCCCAGAAGATGCAACAGCCGTTGGAGACATAACGTGTGATTCAGACTACACAGCGGTGTACTCGGCAAACAGGGAAGAAGCCTACTGCTATCGGCTTGAAAGCTATGAACAGGTCAACCATGATGCAATGAAGCAAAAATGCGAAGCGACTGGTGGCAACTTGGCCGACATCAACTCATTCCTCGAACACGAAACTGTGGTGCAATACTTGAACGACCAAAGTCTGGACCAAATGTTCGTCTGGATAAGTACCAATGATATTGATTCCGAGGGCAGTTACGTCGATGGCAACGGAAATCCAACGGAGCTCACATTGTGGTGCCCTGATGCCCCAACCGGTGAAGAAGAGGACTGTGTCATCGATTCCCCTATGGGATGGAATGATGTTAAATGTAGTAACGAGTACTATGGCCTTTGTGAAAAGCCTGTACAGGAAGGGACCGGCAGCAATCATCTAAAGCCATAAAATAAATAAATCACTAAATGGTTATCTTTTTATTGATGCACTGCAATCTGAATTTTTTACACACAAGCATTAACAAATGGTAAAGTTTTACTCCATATTTGTAACAATCAACATTTGTTGTTAAACCATTTAGTCACAAATTGTTATTAAAAGCTTTAAGGAGAAAATGTTTCTTTGGGTTTTTTTTTTTATTGTTGTTGGTTTAACATACATCGATATACTTGTGGAATCCCAGAACCGGGGTTCCGGGTACAGACTTGGCATGATTACGAATTCTGTTGATCTAACACAATAATGTATCATTAGAAACTACAAACCACTAGAGCAGTGCATCAAGTTTTGAACCTAAAATGTGACCTGACTACGGCCTTGCCTTTGTAACATTTTAATGTTACATTGATTTAGAACATTGGTAGAATATCTACCAAAGGAATGAATGCGCAAAACCTATCGCTATCCGTCTTTGGTCTTTGTCTATCATTTCAGTTGATAATCATAAACGGTTTATCTTAAATCTAACACAGCGGTGAAGGGCTTATGTTTTGTTTTGTCTTGAAAATTAAGAAAATGTAATCTGTATCACTTGAATGCTTACATTGGGCATCTTGAATTTGTTTTAGTATTTCAGATTTTGTAAACTTTTTCAAATATCATAGAAATGGAATGTAATGTTGAAGAAACATTAAAAAATAACATTCACTGGTTGTTGATTGGGAAGGATCGTCATGGTGATGGAACCCTTGAAACTTTTATGACGAAATAAAGAGGTTCTTTGTAGGAGCCCCCTCCAGGTAACTGATTTTTTTTTTCAGTGGAATGGGAAGGGCCAAAGCAGAAAGTGTTCTTCATTAAGATAATCAAAATTCAGCTTGACCTGTTTGCATCGAGTATTGCAAACTTTTTTTTTCGGTTTGCGTTTAGAAATATTTGCATTAGGGGATTCTTTAAAATCTTAAGGCGTTCTATTTTATCTGCACTTAATTGGATTTTGTTTATATATTTCAGTCATATCAATGGTATCTGTAGAACGATATTGGCTTCGGCTCGAGCATACTCTCATGGGTTTCCATAACAGAGCTACCAAGTCTCACGCATTATGCGTGAGACTCACGCATTTTGGACTCTTGTTCATCCCCTCAAATCTCTGTCTCACGCAACTATCACAGCCTTTCCCATATACATGTACACAATGTCTGTGATCTCACTCAGATTCACAGAAAATCTCACGAATAGCTGGTCTTTGAACTTGGCATCTCTGCCATAAGCAATGAAATTTGGTTTTGTGTGTGTGCATTTCACTGCATAACAATCTCGTGTTGTTCCTTGAAATTTCTATTTCTTGTTGACTGTTGTCAGTTCCTTCAGTGAACGTTATTTATTGGATGTCTGGTATGATGAAATGGCCAGCGTTGTGGACCTTGATCATGAAGACCTCATTATCTGAATTAGTGATACCAATTGTAGAAACTACATTGGAAACTTACTAGCATATTCTTCCTATTTACTTTTTAAAAGAAAATTGATGTAGACCCTGAACAGAACAATAGTCTTCAATCAGTTTCAAACCATACTTGATTATCAGTAAATAAGATCACTTTCATCTATGTATGTTGGACAAGGGGGATGTACATGTATTTCCCCTTTTTTTAACAAAAATAACCTATGTACAAACAAAACTGGGTCATTATTTAATCTATGTGGAATTTATTTGTGTACTGTGTCTCGCTTTTATTTTGGGTGATGGAGTATATCTTTATGTGAAACTATAAATTCACATGAATTTTGATTAATCATTTAAGAAATAATATCACTTTTTTGTTTGGCTGGCGAGTTCTGTTTACTTTGATTTCTAGTTTATTTTGATCAAGGGCGTCAAAGGTAGCTCACAGTGTTTGTAATATGATGAAGTAGGAGAATAGAATATTAACTTTCTTAAAAAGCTCTTTTGGTCATTCTTTGTTGCAAAAAAGGTGAAGTGAAATCTTTTCAAATATAAATTTCAGTTCATCCTTGCATACTTTTGCCATACATTTCGAAGGCTGATGTGAGTGTTTGACCTTATTCACGAGTATTTTAAGTCAAGTTCATAAAGAGATTGAATATTGTTTCATTCAACTGCACTGTGTGCTACCTTTTGAGTAATTTTACAAGTATATATTTCATATTCAATGATACTATTTAAGATTTAATCTTCTTTTAAATTACATTGTATCCTATAAAAGGATGCTCCCTTTTCTTGTGTAATCTCTTCCTCCTTCGTTTTCACGGCCAAGCATGTAGGCCGGGTTCTTTGAAATGCGCAATAAAAGTAGAGATCAAGCATTACAGAATGTCTCTTGCATTTTTCATTCATCTGTTATTGTGGATCAGATCAGAGTGACCTTTCGAAAAGCTGTTCGTGAGGTATGCACGACTTACGCTGCCCCGACACACAACTTTTTGTTCCCACATTGGCACAATTCGATCGTGCAAAGTTGTGACAATGCGAGACACAGAGTGCGTTATCAAGCTATGGTCCCGACTACTTCATGTCATATTGACGACGGGTTTTACGCATAGGCACATTTTGCCACAGTATTTATGAAGAGTTCACTTAATCATTCATCATTCACTTCCTCATCTTTTATTGGGGCATAAAATCTGTGATGATTTGTGAATTGCTGTTTGTTATAGCTGGCCGGTGATTGATTGATTGCATTTATTCTTTTTCATTTCAAAATTCAAAAAAATTACGATTTCAGGACTTCACTCACTTTCAAGAATACTTCTAATTTTCTCTTTTCATCCTATCTTGTCTTTCCATTTCAATCTTTCTGCCTGTATTTCCTTCCTTCTTCATATTACACATGGTGAACTGTAAACTTTCTCCACATTATTCTTATTCGGCTCTAAACTGTGTGTCAGAGCAGCATTATATTAGACCCCGCTCTCATCTACTTCCTTAATGAATTAAGTGGAAAACAGTTTAACATGTGTAAGGAACACTTTTGAAGTAATCCTAGGGGTTTTCCAAACCAGTTTGGAAACTTCACGATATGGTCTTTAAAGGGGTACTCTGAGCTGAAAATGCATATATCTTGACACAATAAAATTCAGAGCAAACTGCTGAAAATTTCATCAAAATCTGATCACAAATGACAGTTATTGAATCTTAAAGTTAAGCAATGTTATGTGAAAAAAAGTTATATGCATGTCATCATGAAAATTCATTGGGTGGGCTTATGTCACACCCTCTTATGTTATTACATGAGATCATGATTACTTCATATTTTCATACATGTGCGAATGATATATCTCATTCACAATGAACCAAGTTGCAGCATTGAATATCTTATGCATTAAATCAGTTGTTAGATTATTTTATTTCTTTAAAGAAAAAATTTGAATAAACCTAGTTTCATATAATAAAATACACAAGAAGAAGTGGGGGTATGACATCAGTTTGCTCATTGAATATTCATGAAGACATGCCTAGAATGGTTTCAACTGAATAAGTGAATCATTGTAAAGCCATAACTTAATTCCTTGTCCGATTTTGATCAAATTTTTAGTGTTTTGTTCGTCTGATGTTCTTTATCTGTTCAAATCATATTATTTTAGCTTGAAGTTCCCCTTTGAGACCACTTTGCCTTGTTAAACTGGTTCAAGGGTCAGTGAGGACACAGCCGTTCTTCAGGAAGCGGTCTTTGCATGGAAGTACGAGTGTGTGTGCGTGTTTGGCATGCTACTCGGTGCAAACTGAGTAGAATGCCTACACTGCGGTATCAAATTTCACATGAAACATGTGACCTCACGAGAGCATAACAACAAGACCACTTTCCATGAAGTTCTGAAAACCGGTTTACAAAAAAAAGATGAGAACAGAGTTGTTCTGCACCATTTTACACCAAACAGGTGACACTTTTTTCCCAAATCTGATTTTCAATAAATTGTATTTCCGATGGCTAAAGTTAAGAGTATGGAAGAACTCCCAATTATGGAAAAGCAGTGATGATTAAACATTAGAGGGCAAATCAAAGGGCTTTCAAATAAATGGAAATGCTATATGCATTATTGGTAGCAGTAGGTGTGCACTTGTTTAAAAAAAAGAGGGCAAATCTTCCACAACAAAAATTTGATTTAATAAAAATGAGACAATTTCTTTTTAAAAAGCCTATAACTGGGAATTTCATCAAAATAGGACCTCAAATAAGAAAGCTATGAATTTCAAGGTGAACATAATAAAAAAAAGTTATGTGCCCATCGTCATCGTTATGCCATTGAGGGAAACCAATGACATCACCCATCCACTATTTCTTTAGAATGTTATTTTCTTAAAAATAAAATATTTTACTTTTTTCTCATAAGAAAGTGAAACAAAGTTTGATTCCTCCCTGAAAATGGGGACTGCCATAGCTGTAAGATTGTGATTCAATGAAGAACTTTCCTTATTGTCGAATCTGTAAAAAAATTGTTTAACCCTATCCAGACCCAGGGGAAGGGGGCATCGGAGCCCCTCAACAATTCACGCAATATTTTCGCCGTGTGAAATTTTTTTACCCTGCTCCTCCCTGACTTTACTTTCAAGTCTTGCGGAACTTTTGAGACCAGTTTTGCGTCTCCCGGGAACATGGTTCCGAAATTACGCAACATTATTTAAATGCATGTCAGACCAAAAATTGCTTTAAAAATTTTATGTACAAAGTCAATGAAGATTGTGTTTTCAACCAAAAATCATAAATGTAATGATTATTTTTAGTTTTGATGGCCTAAATGAATTGATTTTATGCTGTTTATGATCTCAGAAGAGTCCCAAACAAATTTCATTGAAAAAACAAACGGTAAAAAAAACAAAGAAATACATAAGAAATTGCAAAAACAATATAATATGTAAGAAATCTCATATCGCAATTTTTTTCATGTACACTTGCTAAGAACACTACAAAGAGTTTTTATACCAAAAATTAGAACATTTGGAGCTTTATTTAGGGAGTAATTTGGCCAAGTATGATTATAATATACAGTTCTTGTATCACATGAATAATATCTCTACACGCTTCCAAAGGACTTGGATATTTACCCCAGCTGTAGCTTGGTAGCCGTAATTACTCGGATTACAGCGCACACGCATTTCAAGAAATAAACTCCTGCCAGGTACATGTATCCATTCACCTCACCTGGGTTGAGTGCAGCACAATGTGGATTAATTTCTTGCTAAAGGAAACTATGCCATGGCTGGGATTTGAACCCATGACCCTCTGTTTCAAAGTCCGGAGACTAATCGACTGGGCCACAGTGCTCCACAATGATCTTGCATACTAAATACTAATAACAAATAAATTAGCATAATCACTCAATAGCAATTTGCATGAAATAAATTACTATACAATTTTGTAGATTATGTCCCAGACAACCTGCGTGCCAATTTTCAGTGCGATCACGTGATCAACGGCCAAGATCTCAGGGGGGGGGAGCCTGGAGCGTGTGAACTCCCAAATACCCCAGCCTAGAGAGGGATAATTCATTAAATACATACAAAGAAATTGTGAGCAACATCTTTTGACTCTAATTTGCATATCACTGAGAGGTTCATATTACATGTACATGTAAATAAGAAAGGAACGGCATACAAGTATCATTCATGAGCATCTTCTTCAAAGTCCAAGTCTACCCCAACACAATGTACAGCACAAGATAGACCAGGGGGCCGTTTCATAAAGCTGTTCGTAAGTTAAGAGCGACTTTAAGAACGACTGGTGATCCTTAATTGTGGTAACGGCATATTCATAAGCGATGGTTACGCGCGTAAGAAAGGATCACCAGTCGTTCTTAAAGTCGCTCTTAACTTACGAACAGCTTTATGAAACGCTCACCTGGAAACTTGACTGCAGATACAACTGTAGATGCGGTATAAAGGTATTAAGGTATAATATATTATTGAAACCACACACATCAAACCAATTAACTAATTGTAAAAAAAACAATTTACTAATTGTAAAAAAAAAGAAAAAGGATGCTTACCCAGCGTATTGCACCTGCAACTTCAGAAGTTCAAGCCAAATTTCAACTCCCATCAAGCCATCAAGGAAGAGTAAAACAACTAAAGAGTAAAGGTTTTCTAAATTACGAATAAACCTATCTCTGAGTAAAATTGCCTACTGATAGATGAATCTGACAATTGATTGTTTGCAGCAAAGTCTCATCTTGACAAAAATTCACGTAAAATTGGTTTTGGGACCTCCCTGAAAACTTGTGATCTGATTGGTTGTACACACAAAAAGTTTAAGTTACTAGTACATGACATACATGTATGGAGGGGCTGCTCGTCTGTGACGTCATAATATTCAAACCTACTCTTTGTGGGGGGCATATTGGTCTCGCATTTCAATCTGAGGGACCTGGGTTCAATCCCCAGGCATGGCTTGGCTTTTCCTTCAACAAGAATTTTACCCACATCCTGCTGCACTCAACCCAGGTAAGGTAAACGGGTACCAGGAAAAAATAATTCCTCAAAAAAACTGTGAGCACTGCGGTAGACGACATGTACATGTAGCGTTAAATTCGGTGCATTATTGATGCGCCTTGAGCACCTAACAAGGATACATGCATTAAAATCATACATTATTATTTCTATTAAATATTTTCATAAAATGTACAGATTTTTTTTCATACTACCTCACTGTCAGGGTAATAAACTTCCTCTTCAAGATAGAATAATAAAAAAGATCAGTCCATAATTCCTTTTTCTGACCCAAATGTACAAACAGATGGAACTTGATATATAATTTAGAAATCTTTCTATTTATTCAGATTTAATCATATTTGCACAATATAATACATACTGGTTAGATCACATTACATATATTGGATTAATTTCTTAATATAGATTCAATGCAATTCCTACAAAAATTTGATACTGGTAACTAAATTCAATTCATTTCACAGTTCATGCTTTCAAATAAAATGCTTAATGGTATTGATTTTTTACCAAATTGCTATTAAAGAAAGCATGAATGCTTGTAAGCAAACAACCATAGGACCGACGGCTGGAGGCTTCTGAGGAACCCTGGGCTCCGTAACACAAACTTTTAAGGTTTGTGATGGATTGCAAATATGAAAGAACGGCACTGCTTGGTCCCTGGTCAGTATTTTAAACCAAATGCACGTGTAACATTTATATTGATTGGTCAGTTCATATAGCAATTGATCGCTATTCTTTGTGTTACAGAGCCCTGGTACTAAAGGGCATTAGCGCACCAAGTGGGAATCAAAGCAAGAAAATATATTGTATAATTTCAATGAATAAGGCTACTACTACTACGGTGTAGCCATATTCCTCAAAGCATTCTTATGCATGCATTTTCTCTTGCTATGGCCATTCCACTCACTATCTAATCCCTGATATCATTAATCCATCCTGGCTTACCCTTCCTGTCTGCTCCTCCTTCCACCAACATTAAGACCAAGACTGGACATTGTTTTCAAAGTGCCCAAAGTTTCTGCAGTCTAAATGTCAAATTCTACTTTTTCTGCTATAAAAATTTCTAATTCTACTACATGCTTTCTAAATTTTGAAATTTTCAAATTTATTGAAAGTTCAGAAAAGAAACTTTTCATTTTGATGAGCAGAGTGTATTGGAGATTTATAATAAAAAAATAAGTGGAGCACTTCTGGCAGTCTCACCCACATTACACTATTCGATATAGCAGAAGTGCTGACTTTAAAGACTACTTGAAATAAGTATTCACAAAAAATTCAAATAATTATATAATACTATGTTCATTGACCCTGAATGACATTTCACTTTGATCGTGTGAGCTACATGTAAGACTTGTGATACATACCCCCTATGTCTATATTTCATAAACTATATCCATAAACTTCCAAAGCTACGATGGCAATCTAACAATTATCCCCAACATGACCAAAGTTTGATTGACATTGAAGGACAAGTCCACCCCAACAAAAACTTGATTTGAATAAAAAGAAAAATTCAACAAGCATTGATTACTCTTATGTCCAAGTTTCATAAACTAAGTCAATAAACTTTCAGTGTTGAGGTGGTAATTTAACAAATGCCCCCAACATGGTCAAAGTTCATTGACCCTAAATGACTTTTGACCTTTGTCATGTGACCTGAAACTCAGGTAGGATATTCAGTAATACTTGATTAACCTTATGTCCAAGTTTCATGAACTAGGTGCATATTACTTTTTTAAGTTATGCTGTCATTTCAAAAACTTAACCTTTGGTTAAGATTTGATGTTGATACCGCTGACGTCGGAAAAGTGGCGCCTGTAGTCTCGCTCTGGTATGCAGGCAAGACAAAAATGATAAGTAGCAGCCTTACATTCTAACAACTGGTGTGTGAATTGCCTTTAAAGTTTCATATGGTGCATTCCACAAATCAGGCTACTAATAATAATAATAATAATAACTCTTATTTACCCAGGGTAGCCACTCTCAGCTGTAAGCTGTTCTTCCAGCAGGCCCTGCATAACATAATGTTATTATTACCCTTCTCCATTCTAAATGCTGAGCGCCAAGCAAGAAGGCAGAAGGTCCCATTTTTATAAGTCTTTGGTATGACTCGGCCGGGGATCGAACCCACGAGCTCCCGTCCATGAGGCGGGTGCTCTACCACTGAGCCACCATGTCCGGTCAGGACTCCAAGTTCATTTTTTACTGTACACAAAAGATTTATGGATAATCATCATGAAATTCAATTTCACTTCTTCACTTTAATACCAAATATATGAATATTTCATGCGAAAAGCAAGAAGAATCTGAAATTTAATTTCATAATCATATTGGGCAGATAAATTGGTAAAGATCTGTTTCAGATGCTATAACCCTGAGCAAGAAAAGGATGGCTCATTAGCATATCTTTTGTAATCTTGAATTTCTTTTCGCTAGTCCAATGAGAGTGAATTCTGATTTTTATGTGAGTTTCTGCGCAAATTAATTAATTAATGAGAATTTATTGATTTTACTCCACAAACAATTCAATATTTTGTCTTGATCAAAGAAGAGATTCCATTCCTACAGTTAATGTTAATTCTATTATCGAAACATATCCAATTATTGAGATATCTTACGGTTAAGAGGGTTTTCCTTTTTTGCCGCACGCACTATATATGCGTGCATATGGAAATATGATCTTATCCCAATGCTCTCGCTTGAATTTATTGGCCCATGATGTTGTAATCCCATGAGTGGGCGCTGACATATTGTTCTGTGCGTTTGCACGTATTAACTTCGCGGAGTTAACAGACACTATACAAATAATGCATGTAAGCGCAGGCATGCAGGGTCAAATAATGAACAATGGATATACCGCACTGAGGTCCGTCGGACCGAGTGTGGTACAAATGTATATTCATTTGGCAAGCCGAGCAGAGTTATTATTTAAGTACCAGATATAGACACATAGGTCTTAACTTAAAGTGCTTGATATTTAGAGTTTGGTGACAATGAAATTCATTCCTTTTTTCAAAACTGTGTTTTCCGCTTTCTAACCCCGTTATGCAATTATTGCTGAGAATCTATTAAAAAAGAACACTTCAGACATACAATAGACATTCTAGTATATACATGTATTCCACATGATCACAGTATGTACATGCACCTGATAATGAGCAACATTTATTGCACTAATTTAACACAGGTAATTAAATTCTAATATATTTTGTTATCTATGAAAGACATTGGTTAAGATTGAAAGAGACAATAACTGCAAATTTAAGATTGGAAACAAATGGAGCAAATTGGGCCTTTTCATTTTCACCGACACAAATTGAATTCCGCATACATGTTCTAAGAATCTTTATGCAAGAGAGGACTGGCTAAAAGTTAATCTATTTCATATTGCTTTACCTACCTATTCAATTTCAATTGTTGCCAATTTAATGCCAATTAGATTTGCTCCCGGCAGAAAAATTGGCTTTTGACCATTGGTTGCCTAGCAACCGCCAGCACGGACTCTAGTCCCACGCTGTGTGCCAGAACACGTCCTCTTTCTTTTGCCGATTGTTACAGATTGTGTTGCCCCCGCGAAGCTAAGTCTTTGTATATTTTATACTCGACTTTAATCCATCACCTGCTCTTTTTTAGAGGGTTCGGAATTTCATCGATACTTATGTATCGATGAAATTTTTTTTCAAACCATTTTTTGTTGTACTGTCCGTTAGAATCTAACCCTTGTTATACATGTATCTGTTAGATCTAATGCGAGAACTGTTGATGAGCTTGCCACGGCCTCTCGCAAAGCAGAGCCGTCTTCTCGATCTCCTCGGTCAGAACGGCCGAGGGGCGAGAATTCCGAGTTGGATAATCTTCCGTCAAGGAAAAGAACCTCGGTCTCTTCTATCAATGGATCTCCTTCACCCAAGAAGGGAAAGTGGTTGAAAAAAAGGAAGAAAAATACCATTCCTAAGAAGACCACAACCAAATAAAAAATAGCGGCCGCAGGGAAACCTCCCGCCACTATATCCAAATCTAAACAAGTGGCAGTAGGACACCTCCCACCGCTAAATACAGTTCGGACCTGGCCGTAGTTCACGCTCCCGCCAATCAAAATAACATGTCAGCTTCGTGTCTTGATCCTCCGTCTAAACCTCATCCAGACCAACCTTCGGTAGAACCGACAATTCAATATTTTCTTCAAGCTTTTCAGTCTATGCTTCAAAACCAGACTTGTCGGAACCTTGCTACCTTTCCTGCTCGGGCGGGCGATTCTACGGTCCACCGGTATAAGCAGGAAATCTAATTGGCATTAGATTGGCAACTGTTAAAATTACAAAGGTAGGTAAAGCTCATTCATAGATAACATGTTCGATACCGAACATACATATTACATGACAAAGAATAGATTTTCCCACCAATCATCACTAGCTGCAATGGAACCTTTCAGTTTTGCTCATCACTGCAGTCCATATAGTCATGTGATATGAATGATTTTGAGTATTCTTAAACTTATTTAATAAATATTTATATATGTTATTTATTTTTAGATATTAGATTATTCACATATGCTTGGTTTATAGTTAATATACAAATCAATATACATTATAGAAAAATATCAATGCAATTCTTCTAAATTTCTTCAAAACTTTGAAAAATACAAAGTTAACTATAAATAAAGACGATCCGGAGTTCAGTTTAAATTTGTATTGCCTGAATTTCTTCACACTCATTTGACGGGCTTGCATGACAGAGAGATTATGCATAGGTATGTAAATAAGCCTTCTGCAAAATGCTCATGATTCAATTTCCCCATGGTTCGGGACTTGCATTTGTCACTCCCCCCTCCCCCATTTAGGAGATTGTACAATTAGCAAGATGGAATCATCATACGAGCACCCTACAATGATAGTAACCAAAATGTAAACTAGGCAATAAGCATTTCAAAAGGATTATGGACAGTCTTTCAGAAATTGCTGTAAAATCAGTATGTACCTATCCCACCTCTGGTAGCTTCTTCATTTCTCGCAATGTCCTTTGTATGCAAAGAGAAGCGCAGTGAATTTTCAAGAAAACCATGAATGCATGAAAATACATCACAGCTTGAAAATATTTTGAACAAACATGCAGAATAGATGTTGATGTTGTTGGCCGTCCATAGTTGCGATTGATCTGATCAATCGTAACTCTTTGTAAGACGGGGCGCCCAGGAAGCCGTAAAGCAGTGATGAAAATTCTAGAAGCGTGGTATTTGGTCTTGTCATAAAGGCGATGCCCCCTGTAGCGGTCTTGGTGCGTTGGTATCCTGCTCCCTCTTGAAGATAAACCGGACCTCTGACCCCGCCATTTTACCGCCATAGTGTCCAGCCCAGAACTTATTATCCTTGCTTTTGTCCCAGTAACGGATGAACCGCACTCCTGCTCCATACTCTCTGAAGTAATAAGTTGCCTTGAAAAGACAAATTTAAGTTTTCATTATCATTATTATCAGGCCCGAATGAAAATGGACTCTCTAACTGGTGTCCGCAAGTGATTTTATTGGTGAGACCAGCAGACCAGTGAAGTAAAGAAATATGAAAGTAAAAAAATTGGGTATCACCTATTACTTTAAAAATTGACAACCAGTTTAAAGGGAAGTTCAACCTGACAAAAAGTTTGCTGTAAGAATGAAAAAAAAAATATTGAAGGTTTGAGGAAAATTCATCAAATATTTTTTACTCTTTGCACTCTGAATTAATTTTAGAGGGATAATAATGACAATAGTTTCCATGTTATTTTCTTGAAGTCAAAATTTCCATATTGCAACATTGATACCTATGATTATTATATAAATTTTATCCAAGAACTGTTGCCTTTTATCAGCTTCTTTAAGTTGAAGGTAGGGGAGAAAACTAATTATTACGAATGTTAAAGAAAGTTAATTGAATTTTAAGGTTTGATTTATGATGTCATATACATGAATGAGCAACTGCCCCATTTGTTATTATATTGAAAATGGATATCTAGAGACAAATTATGAACTTCCCCTTTAAACAAGTTAATAGGTTAAATGTTTGTACATCTTACAGTTATTGATTTCACTGGTTCACAGTGAAATCTCATCAATGACCACCAGCAACAGAAGGGTATCAAAGGAACAACCAGTTCCTCATCAGGCATAATTATCTTTTTATCATCATCATTATGCTATTATCATTTTTGTCAATATTATCATGATTATTATTAGTACTAGTAGTAGTAGTAGTAGTAGTAGTAGTAGTAGTAGTAGTAGTAGTAGTAGTAGTAGTAGTAGTAGTAGTAGTAGTAGTAGTAGTAGTAGTAGTAGTAGTAGTAGTAGTAGTAGTAGTAGTAGCAGCAGCAGCAGCAGCAGCAGTAGCAGTAGTAGTAGCAGCAGCAGCAGCAGTAGTAGTAGTAGTAGTAGTAGTAGTAGTAGAAATAGTAGTATTAATATCATTATATCATCATCATTAGTAGTAGTACAGAAAGATACACCTTGGTGGTAGAAGTGTGTTATGTTCTAAGACTAAGACCATTATCAATCAAATCTGCTGATTGGTATTCTTTGGCATGCCAGCAGATCTGTTAAGGGATCTCAAATAACACCAAGGTGGTCTTGCCAAAGTATTCAGGCTTGGCTACAATTGGTTGTCTCACTTGAGATTCTCAAGTCTCATATTCGGTATTCCCATTTGTGACCAGCCATCCAAAAACCAAAGAGAAGTCACAAAGGAAGATTCTCTGTACATGAATATATAGCCAAAAGAGTAATTTCATCTTCAAAAAGCAACAATCTAAAAAATAGCTTATCTAAAAGAGTATTTTTTTCTTCACACTGTCAAAATTTCAAGTTGTAAAGTTGAATAGAAAACAAGATGTGAGAGTTTCTCTTGACACAATTTTTTGTGGACTGCATGGAAGTTTAAATGAGATTGCACAGTGTTCACATCTCATGCTTGTGTGAACCCAAACTTCAAACATCGTTTTCTCCCTATCTTTTTGAAGCTCCCTCTCTTTACTGCATTCAATCAAGTACATGTAGTACCTGTGTGGGATATTGTTGATCAGGGCCCTGTTGTACAAAGAATTACGATTGATCCAATCAATCGTAACTCTATGGAAATCCATCAGTGTCGTAAAGTTTTTCTACGAAAATTTGCACAACGTCCTTTTTATGCAAAGAGAAGCGCAGTGAATTTTCAAGAAAACAATGAATGCATGAATATACATCACAGCTAGAAAATATTTTCAACAAACATGCATTTAGATGTTGAGGTTGCTGGCCGTCCATAGTTGCGATTGATCGGATCAATCGTAACTCTTTGTACAACAGGGCCCAGGTCTTACAAAAAGTTTTATGATTGATCCAATCGATTGTAACTCTATGGAAATCCATTAGTGTCATAATTTTTTCTACAGGAAATTTGCAAAATGTCATTTGTAAACAAAGGAGAACACACCAAATTGTCAAGAAATCAATCAATTTTTTATGGATATACATTGATCTAGAATACAAAAAAAGGGCATTTTGTATGTTGACTTTGCTGGCTTTCCATAGTTGCGATTGATTTGATCAATCGCAGCTCTTTGTAAGTTTTAAAACTTTATATATCATTTTTAAAGCATAGGATATGTGCTTCTTCAAATTCGATAAAAATCGCAGAATTCACTTTGGGGCAATTCCATAAAATATGTACGTCCGACCCCCTATGTGTTGGACGTTCATAAAATTTTCTGTCTCTAATTCCTTGTTCTTTTGACAGTCTGTAATATTCTTGAAGGACCAAGACTTGGTCAAATCATGAAGTGAAGTAAAACTTGAGAAAAATGGGGGTCAGAAGTACAAAAAGTTTGATCATTTCATGGAATTTCCCCTTGGGTGACTCATTGTTGGTTTGGGGAGTGGCTAGTCTAGATTCTATCCGTTGGTAGTTCATTTCTCTCCCCCCTCTCTTCATTCTCCACCATGTACCAAACCCCATTGATCGCGATATTCCCTATTTTTTATAATTCGAGGGGTTGTTTATATTTAGGGCGTAGAGGTCGATTGTGTAGTATAGGGGCCAGAGTAAAAAAAAACACACACACAACAGTCCTGACAAAGGACTAGGGAGTGGCTGGTCACGTTCTGTCTTCAAATGTGCACTGACCACACAGAAATGTATACAATGATAATTCAGTTATAAAATCACAATCAAAACCAGGGTGCTACATGAGCACTTGCCTGATTGCCCGGGGCAAGTAAAAGTTAGAGTCGGGAAAGTGTTTTGATGTAAAGACTAACACTACTTGCCCGAATTGGAAAAACAAAATTCACACAATAGAGTGACCAATGACCCTTATTTTGGTCATGGCAGGCAAGGTAAAATCACTTCGGAAAACGAAATGAAGTAACAAGGTAGATCGGTTCATGTCAAAAGAGAGAAAAGGGTCAATGGTTTGTAAATCCACAAAACTTTCTTTTGAAGAGGTAAAACTTTTTTTCGAATAATTTTTCGGGCAAGTGAAATAGAGTATGGGGCAAGTATATTCGAACTTTTTAAAAGTTTACTTGCTGGACCAGGCAAGCATTTCTCAAAAGTTATGAAGCACCCTGATCAAAACTCACGCTAACCAAATGGGGAGCAGATACAATGTACAAGGCATTTCCTGTGATAGGCCTATGTGATAAATGTAAAGGAAATCAACCCCTGCATTACAGGATTACAGCAATCAACATTTTAGCAGGGCCTCATTGCATAAAAGTTACTATTACGGTAACTTTGCCATCCAATGGTAATTACCATGGTAACAATGATCATCAGCCAATCAGAATCAAGGATTCCATGCAAGTTACCGTTGGACTCAAAGTTCCCATAATGCAAAGGGTAACTTTTATGCAACAGGGATAAGATTAAACAGGGTTCCCAGTTTTTCAAGAAAACAAAATTCTCTGATTTTTCCCTGATGAAGTTTAAAAATTCCCCGATAATTATTTAAACCCATTCCGACTTTTGCATGTTTTCTGAGTTGTTGCAGTGAATTAGCCTACACGTATTTTCAGTATAAAATCAAAAGTGTAAAAGTAATTAGTGCCACCATAACCAGTCATTTATGGATGTTGTTTTGATATGCAACAAAATATAACAGAGTCTGACTGAATATTGCTTTCGACTTTTGGGCCGATCAAAATTCCCTGATTTTTCCCCTCATTTGAGAGATTTTCCCCTGATTTGAGGTATTTTTTATCAAAATCCCTGATTTTTCCCTGACTGAAGAAAAGTAAAATAATTTTTTAAACTGGTTGGTCATTCTATTTGATTCTGAAGGCACTTGTTTTGGAATCATTACCATTTCTGGCATTTATCTTTAACCATGTAAAACACGTCCTACCTGTTTCCAACTGCGTTCAGGCCACTCTGGGGTGATTATGGGTCCGAACGAGAAGCTGTCGATGATGACGTCCTTTGTGTCCTCGGAGGTAGGTCTACCCTTGAGGAGCTGCACGCCAAATTCATAGGAATTCCCACAATCAAACCGGGCAGCATACCTACACAGGTGGCAAGGATAACGATAATAAAAACAATAATAGCTGGATTTATTCGCGCTTTTTGCCTCAGGATATAAAGCACAGCTATTATTACCCGGCTTTGGCTGTGCTGCCAAAAGGGTGCTTAAATATTCAAAGAATTTCTTCCTACCGAGCACCCATTCATCTCACCTGCGTTGAGTGCAGCAAAATGTGGGTAAATTTCTTGCTGAAGGAAAGCACGCCATGGCTGGGAATTGAACTCACGTCCCTCAAATTAACAGACAAGAGGCCACAACGCCAACCAACAGACCACGATGCCCGTACAATATGAAAGAGAAGTATTTACTCAATGTAAATACTTGTGCATAAATGAGGGCGATGGGCGATTCCTCCCACATGACAGCCCAAATTGCCCCTAAAATACATGCTTTTGGGCAACCATTCTTTATAGAGTTGCCCCAAGATCTGTCACTAACAATGATTAAGGATTATTTTACAAATCAAAATTTAATCTACATTTGTAAGTCAGAAAAATGATATTTTCTTTTACTGCATAATTGCTTGTTATCCGTAAAAAGTAGCCCTTGAAGGGATGGTCCAGGCTGAACATATTTACATCTGAATAAATAGAGTAAAATTCACAGAGCAAAATGCTGAAAATTTTATTAAAATTGGATAACAAATGACAAAGTTATTGAATTTTTAAGTTTATTAATATTTTGTGAAAAAAGTTATGCACATCATCGTGAATATTCATTAGGTGGGCTGATGATGTCACATCCCCAGTTTATTTTTTTTTATGTTATTAGATGAAATCATAACTGATTCATTTTTTTATACATGTAAGTGATGTGTGTCTATTATGATGAAATAAATTGGGCAATAAATAACTAATGCATTTAATCAGTTGTCAATCTAATCGTTTAAGTTTTTGGTAGAAACATTTTAAATAAACCTAATTTCATAACAAAATACCAAAGAAAAAGTGGGGATCAGCCCACCTAATGAATGCCTAGAAATGTTTTACCAGAATAATACAAATTTTTAAAATTCAATAACTTTGTTACCTATTAACCGATTTTTATCAAATTTTCATCATTTTGCTTTGTGAATTTTACTTTATTTATTGAGATATAAATATCTCACGCCTGGACCATCCCTTAAATGAAAGAAATAACCACAAGTTTCTGCAATCACCCCTATGTGGAGAAAAAGAGAGCCCATATAGAACATAAAATTATTTCCTACCCTGGTTCACACACACAGAAAACAGACCCAAGTAAAGAGCTGTAGTGTATTAGGCTAAGTGACAATTTCTTCCAATGCAGAGACAAACATTTTTTAATTGCACACACATTTTTAAAAATAGTTTTTCCTTATTTTCTCAGTGCTGGGCTCATTTCCCTTTAATTTTTTTTTCAGCCAATACCTTGGAGAAATGATACAAGTAAGGGTCATCCTTCATCAAATGATGGTCTACCAATAATAACTGGTAGTAGAGAAACTAGCCCAACGAGATACTGTATTATATTAATAGCCAATTTTTATGCGCTTTTCCCAGAACGGCTCAAAGCGCTTTACAACATATTATTACCCCAGTCATTAGATCCATTTCAATCCCGCACGAAAAGTGCACAGTATCCAATCCCTGGGGAACATTCCTTGCATTCATCGCAGCTTCATTATGACGCTGGCAAATTCAAACATACAATATCTTTTGCATCCTACCGGATACCCAATTAGCACCTGGGTCGAGAGTGGCAAAGTGTGGATTAACGCCTTGCCAAAGGACGCCAGACCGTGGTGGGATTCCAACACACAACCCTCTGTTTAACGGTGGGAGTCAGAACCACTACACCTCGGCTCTTCCACTTGTGCACATTCATTTTCAAAGTTTGCATGCATTGCCCGGTAATATATTGCTTTCAGAAAATGGTTGCAGAAAACTTTGTTTTATGAGAAAATTTCTAAAACCAATGATTCAAAACTGAAAATAACAAGTCATCTACTTATCAAACATCTTTTAATATTCTCTCGCAATGGAAACGTACACATTACTTTGAAAATCAGGGGTCAGAGTTGACCTTCTTGCGATAGGTCAATAAGTGCAGTAAGCTGCGCTGATGAAAGACTCAACATCCAATCAGCATTAAATTTCTCCATACTCAACAATGGACTGATCATGTTTGTGTTCTTTGTGTCATAATTGTGTTTTAAATCATGATTCACGTTGCTGTTTAAAGTTGAAAATCGACACTGAACACGCCCAGTTAGTTACTTACCACTCTGACACGAAGATCGTGGGCTTCATACGGTCAAGCATTTCTTCGCTGAAGCCTTCTTTTATGAGGTCAATGACCTGTTCTCTTTCACACCACCCATACGAAGTGGCAAAGCTCTTGTCCTTGCCTCCGTTCAGCCGCAGGACTTCGTCGGGCAAGCGGTCTGAGCCGGGGCACCCTGTCTCTACTTTCCATCGCTCTCCTCCGTTGCTCAGGATGGTCCAATGTTTCAGGTCGTGCTCTCCTGGGCTATCTGCAGGGGGTAATATACAAATATACCAGGCTTTGAGTAAGTATAGCGTGAATTATTCATCCGAGGTTGGAATGGCATTACTATTTTTCCCAAGGGGAGAAGCCCCGAGGGAAAAAATAGTGATTATGCCAGTACAACCGAGGATGAATAATTCCCTCTATACTTTCGAAACAAAGGCATGGTTTATTATCCTACTTTAATAAGTTATGGAAATAGATCTTGATAATCTAGTTCTTGTACTCTTAGATCATCCTAATAATCTGAATCAAACAAGCTGCGCTGACTGACCAACTTTTCCTGAAGCGCTTAGCTAAGCGCTCAGTGCGCTGAACGCGTATTAGTGCTTGCGCCATCAAGATCTGTGGCGTCAATGATGGAATAGTCGACTATTCCATCACTGGCGTCACGGAATAGCACTTTTTCTTCGGTGGGCGTTTCATTTTTTACTCCATCGCAAAATAGTGCGAATATGTTTGATCACATGATGCTATTTAAACCAATCAGCATACAGGATTTAATTTATGTAGGATATAATTAGGAATGATCTATATTCACTTGGTCGTTAATAATAATAATAGTCAGTCCTTGTATAGTGCATAACACATTATAAAATAACGTCAATAAGTGCCTCCAAAGGACTTGGATATTATTACCCTGGCTGTAGCGCAAGCAGCTTTTACGCGCTCAGCATTTCAAGGAATAAATTCCTGCCAGGTACCCATTAACCAGACCTTCATTTTTGAGGAGCGCGATCGCGCCGGCACTCCTACCGTGCTCCTTAAAAAAAAATGAGAGCAAAAAATTGCGCTCCTCAAAAAAATCTATCAGAAAAATGAAGAATATTCATCTCTTTCCCGACTCTGATTTTAATTTAATCTCTGTAAATATTGCAGTCCCACGTAGTCCCATATGTAGATTTTCATGGCAACACCATGGAAGTCTACATGTGGGACTACAATATTTACCGAGGTGAGTTCAAATCAGAGTCGGGAAAGTGGTGAATATTCTTCATTTTTCTGATAGTTTTCAACTAAATCAAAGTAATTTCAAGGAATTATGGAAAAAAGAAGGCCATTTCATGGATTTAAAGATGTAAAATGTGAAATTTTAGCAATTTTTTTTTCAATTTTTTATTTTATTTTTTATTTTTTTTTTTTAGCAGGAGCGTGTACGACATCTTGTAAACGTATTGACATGACCCAGGCCTAGTTTCACCACAGATTAATTAATAGCTAACACAGCTATTGCATATATACAATGTTAAGAAAAATCTACAATTTATCATACATGTATTGTAATGAATTGATTTGAGCTCCTCACAGAGAGCGATTCTGAGGAGCTCAATTGAGCTCCTCAAAAAAATAAGGAGAGCAATTTATTGAGCTCCACGAAATTATAAACTTGAAGGTACTCATTAACCTCACCTGGGTTGAGTGCAGCACAATGTGGATTAATATCTTGCTGAAGGAAACTACGCCATGGCTGGGATTTGAACCCACGACCCTCTGTTTCAAAGTCCGGAGACTAATCCACTGGGTCAAAATGCTCCACTAATATAGTGGAGCACTCCACTTGATAAAGCAGTCAGTCCACTTCTCAGATAGTCCATTACCACAAGAGCTAAAAAAACCCAAATGATCTACTGTACCATGGATGTACATCATACAGAAAAAGTTCCTCTCGTGACAGCCACCCAAAATAACAAAGATTGTCGAGATATTCACTTCCTGTTTCTCCAACATTTGTTGTTTTTTTAGTGTTTCTTTACCTTAGCTGGGACTCGAGCTCACATCGTTTTATCACTGCAGTCAAGATTCTTCTCCCTATGCTAGCAAGAAACGCTAATATTGTTAGGATTTTCCAGCAATTATAAGCGGATACTTTGACTGGTCTTGGCTTTCAGATCCTTTTAATACTTACTAAATAAACCAATGTCTATGGACAAATACATGTACATGCACTCGATTCTGCTCGAAAATTTGACGGAATAAATATATTAGGCCTAAATATATTACTTTGAACCTTCTCCATATTTTCATTTTCAATTTCGGGTGGCTGTTGCAAAAGAAACTCTTCCCCATCATACTAACTATTCAACTGGTGGGGGGATGAAACAATAGTTCATCATAGGCCTGAGTCGAAACGGTTCCCCGACCGGGCCCCGCCCGTCGCCCTAAAACCCGGTTTTACTTTTTCAGGTTTCGGGTTTTCCACATACAATAACTGCCCATAAAATCCTTTATCATTCCTCAGTGTTTTGATTTCAAACATTCTCCTACCTTCTCAAATCACTGTCATGTACTTTGTGACCAGTTAACCGCCTTTGTGCTCATGCGAAAGCAGCGAAACTTGTGAACTTCATGACCAGAAGACAGAAGTATGTCAACGTCAAATCAATTTGGAAGAGCCGCGCCGATCTACGGCCAGCTGTGCCAGCCTTGCCTACGCCACATCGCTGGCGCGCCTACCGTACCCACGCCTATATCTCTGGCCTGAGCACGCAGTTGCGCTGAAGCGGCAAGCGTGTGCGGCCGAAATGAGTAACATTATCTAGAAATACATGTAGTTTCAAATCTAATGCGAATAATGGAAGAATTTATCATTCCATTTGACAATCAATTGCAATGACTTTTGAACTTGAAGGGCCCCACGTCTAAACAAATTTGGTTTTAGTTAAAATAGACTTACGACGGCCTATGGGAAGTTTTGTAATCATGCTTCTCGTCGAAGAAAATGGAATATGATAAATTCGGACGAGACGGAAGAAGAAAAAAAAGTATAAAAGAAAAAATAAAAAATCTGGGACCCTGGGTCGTGTAACTTTTTATATTACCCCTGTTATTCAATTGAGGAAATATTACATCACCTTTATTTTTTGTTTAGAACTTTAGTTGTGTTCATAGTCATACGACTTATTCCAGATACTAACTTAAGTAATGACATCTAGGATTTATTTAAGAAGCGTTTGATAGATGCCAGACGAGAGACCTCGCCCAGGGAGCTCAGATTACGAATTTAGGGTCGTGCTCAATAATGCAGCGGGCAGACATAATCCATATGTTTGGCGAGACAGAACAAGCGGAAGGCGTTCATGTTAATGTCTCCCCTTTGCATGATCGCACGTGCTCTGCTTGTTCAATCCAGGGACCTAACCTTTCTTTTTCGGTTTCTGGAGTGTGGTTTCGTTCTTGGGGCAATATTATGTAATGTGTTAGGTCATACTCTGTTATCATGTTTCGTTCAAATTCAGAAGCGTTTTGCCCTAGCTTATTCTTTATTTCCCTTCACTATTTCGATCCTATCCCTAGCTAGAAGTGCAACTCTGACACTACTTATTTTTCCAATGGCGATCGTATTCGTTTGATCATTTTGATGGTATTCATAAGTGGTTTTCAAAAAAATAATAAAATTTACTAGACAACTAGTATATTGTTAATAAATGAGTTTTGACTTTTGAATAATGGCAAATTGGCAATGATTAATGAAAATGACGAATATGATGATGATAATGATAAGATAATAAGATAATGATGATGAATGATGGTGGCAGCGGTGGTAGCGATGATGATGTTATCAACTGAATCATGGTTGCAATGATGATGGTGGTCACTGCCTGAATAGTGAAATTGGTGAAGATGATCATGAATTGTGATTTTGGAGATGGCCATGCGTGGAAAGTGATGATGACTGTGATGAGAAATGATAATGATGATGATGTTGCAAAAATAAAATCAAGAGCTACATGTGGTTTGGAGTTTGGACGAAGTCATTTCCATGACGGGAGGGCAAAAGTTGAACATGAGGTGCATGGCTGTTAAATGAAAGGGCAGACATAATCCCATTCCATTGTTTATGTTGTGCGCAAAAAAAACCTCTCTTTCGTCCATGTGGTTTTTCGGGCCTTTTTGGCACATCCCGCCCCCCTCTTTCTCCTCTCCCTTTTCCTCTCCCCGCTCTCTTGCACTCCGCTCATTGCACTGTGCGATATCCAGAATCATGACTGGGCGAGTTTAATTTGAGGTAGGTGTGTTTGCTAGCACATGCGTAGATCTTTCTCCTTGTTCGAGTTTATTGGGATTATGCATAACCAAGATCGTCGATATCGCGTCGGAAGCAGGCATTGCCAGGCAAGATCGAACATGACAAGAAAAATGTAAGCTGCTGTGATGTTTTTTTTTGTGTGATTTAATATTTCATATTCAAAAATAGGAATAGTTGAATCTTGTCCGAATCATCGCTTTCTCGGCGCTTGCTTCCAACGCGTATCATCGGTTCTCATACAGGCAGCGCCATGCGCCTCA
The DNA here is from genome assembly GCF_018143015.1 of Lytechinus variegatus. NCBI lineage: Eukaryota > Metazoa > Echinodermata > Echinoidea > Temnopleuroida > Toxopneustidae > Lytechinus > Lytechinus variegatus. The sequence continues at coordinate 24,271,842 of NC_054753.1, read as the reverse complement.
ATGGCATAAAAATAACAGCAGTCAAAGTTTCAAAGAAATATGATTTTAATTTTTCGGGTACCCGGTCCCCGCCCGTTTTTTCCCACTCAAACCCGGTTTGAGGAAAACCCGTGATGACTCAGGCCTAGTTCATCATCCTTTGAACAACAGGTTCACAATTTGGATTTACGTCAGTGTACTGTACTATCAAATTGGTCTCATTGTTGTTTGGTCTCAAATATCTATTACCAACTTAGTCTAATTCATGTTTATTCTAATTTCTAGTTCATCTGCTTTGTCGATTGACAATATCATTTCACCACCAAATATACATGTACTCTGTCATCCTTAACTATTTAAAAACAGTGTTCATTTGGTCTACAAAAATCAATGGGCTTTGTGGCGTGGTATAGAATGGAAAAAGTAGGTTTTGATATCAAATAATCTTTCCTTGCTTTGCTGTAATCAAGCCATCCTTTATGTGTAGAAATGGCAGTGTATAAGATGGAGAATCAGGGAGGGGGCACTTATATTGACGAGTGGATACCATGCGTGACCAAAAAACACATGAAAAGGATGTCTTTTTCAAGATAGGGCACGTTACGTACCTAACGTGATAAGGGTGTCAAAAACACAAAAATAATGAAAAATGGTATCTATTTCGCCAGGAAAGCTACGTGTTTAGGATCAAATTTGCGGGGATGATAAAACAAACTTGATATGTTTTATAAAGGATGTCCTTTTTGCCCCAACACTATGTTGTTATAGAATTGTAAGAGCAATTACATACATTTATTTAGTTATTTCCTCTTTAAGGATATCCATAGCCTAGAATGATGAACATTCCGGAACATGTTTGTAAAAAGCTTTTGTTATGCAGGCCTCTGCCTATTGAAAGGCCAAGGAGTATTGTTATTTCTGAATAGAGGTTGCTTTACAATAGAGAATGTTAACAATAGACTTGTATTGGTAGTGTAAATAAACAATAGGCTTAGCTATTTTATTGACATGTTTATTTCACTGAGGTCATTAAAGAGTGTGATTGCTCCTGAAAGAAGAAGAATGTTCTTTTAAAGACAATACCAGAAGCTTCCATAATAGTGAATACTAGAAGTCTCTAGAATAGTGTAGTATATAAAGCTGGCAGGTTATTCAATGAAATCATCACATCATACCAGATCACTTCATCAGATCAGATCATATCAGATCAGAGCTAAGAGTTTCACGCCAGACTTTACGTCAGAGCAGACTTTATTTCCACCTGGAATATTTACCGTCATCAATGAACTGTTTGCAGTTATTTTGAGAGAGGAATTCTCAGTTCTCATCGAGATCATCAACCTGTTTTAAAGGACAAGTCCACCCCAACAAAAACTTGATTTGAATAAAAAGAGAAAAATTCAACAAGCATAACACTGAAAATTTCATCAAAATCGGATGTAAAATAAGAAAGTTATGGCATTTTAAAGTTTCGCTTATTTTCAACAAAATAGTTATATGAACGAGCCAGTTACATCCAAATGAGAGAGTTGATGACGTCACTCACTCACTATTTCTTTTGTATTTTATTATATGAAATATGAAATATTTTTATTTTCTCGCCATTGTCATGTGAAATGAAGATTCATTCCTCCCTGAACACGTGGAATTCCATTATTTTAACATTTTGTGCTTCAGGCAATGAGGTCCTAATCATCAAATTCGTAAAAATTGAAATATTGTATAATTCAAACAATAAAAAACAAAAGAAATAGTGAGTGAGTGACGTCATCGACTCTCTCATTTGGATGTAACAGGCTCGTTCATATAACTATTTTGTTGAAAATAAGCGAAACTTTGAAATGTCATAACTTTCTTATTTTACATCCGATTTTGATGAAATTTTCAGCATTGTGCTTGTCTGATTTTTCTCTATTAATTTAAATCAACATTTTTCTGAGGTGGACTTGACCTTTAATGAACGCTTTTCAACCCGTGGATTGCTGAAATTAACTGTTAATCATCATCAACATCGTCTTCACGGAAATTTCAACTCATTACAGTGACTCTTATTATTCATCATACTTCAACATCTGTTTCATCATTGCCATCATTGTGAACTTATCTTCGCCAACCAACTGGGAGTTTATTTGGATTATTACTTGGATATAGTATCATCACTTTGGGATTTTACATCGGACACTTCAAGAGTTTGATATAAGATTAATATTTATTTATGTATTATTTATGATTTGTTTGTGTATACTTAATTATTTCCTGTAATAAAAGAAAAGGAAATTCAATTTCAAATTATTTTATTGCTATTTGTTGCAGTATCGTAACAATGTGTGCAGAGTCTAATTTGTGTGAGGTGTGGAAGGTGGGGCCAAACTAAACCAAAGGTAAAACAGATAACCGACAAACCCGTGACATAACATTAAATCATCGCTGTACTTGTTTAGGGGTTCATTTCAGGGAATAATTGCCAAGAGTATCGTTTTTGTTTCCAATACTTAAGGGTAGGGTTACACGCGCCAATACTTGTTGTGGTGCATTTTCAGAATATGGAAAATACATGTTTAGGGTACTTCTTGAGACCCCGTGGTCGCGCATGGTATCCACTCGTCAATGGAAGTGCGCCCCCCCCCCCCGGTGGAGAATGGATAACATATTGTGGATTGGTGGTGTTCGGATTGAGTAGTGGTTTTTCTTCAGACATGATAGCAACATCCCAGTCATTAATTAGTCTGCAGGCACAGGCCCTGATTGAAACTTTGATCAACAAGCGTGTCTCCACGCAAAGACTAGCAAAGAGAGGGCCTTCAATCAGTCAGACTGCAGGTCCCAAGAAAGTGGCTTCTTTCATCCAAGTGATATTCATGACTTGAGTTGTTTTGCATGTTTAATGAGCTTGATGCGGACCAAAAGTTCAAAACACCTCTTTTCATTCGGTCATTGCTGCTCTAATTGTGCATCAAATTTCATGAATTTGGTACCATTGTAAAGAAGAAGAATCATTCTTTCAGGTCATATGTTTGGATTTATTCAAAGATTTTGTAATATATGGTAAAATTTTGAACTAAAATATGCTACAAAATAAATATTTTCACCTGAAAAAAGCTGCTATTTTCACACTTTATTATGTTTGAGCCCAAATGATTTTTATATCATGATAAAGCTGAATATGTATGCTTTGAAATGATATAGGTTTCAAAATAAGAATTGGTTTAATCGGGTCAAGATCACACTTTTCATTTGCCAAGTACATAAAGCAGTTTGAAAACAAGAATACTGCACTCTGATACATGTAGGTCAAAGAGACCACCCAGTGGCAAATTCCAACGGTTCCAGTGCCTGGGTTCGTGGGAAGGTCACACTTCCCATGTGGTAATCTCAAATACCCCGCGCCTGTTGTTCTGTGAACCTTATCCAGCCAATCAGGACTCTGGATTTCATGCAAGTACAAAATTTCAGAAATCTCGTCTTGTACCTTGGTGGGAAAAGTGTGATCTTGACCCGATTAAAAGGTGCCGCATATCAAGAGTGGCATTGTGAGAAAGTACAGAAGTTCAGCTATATGGTCATATAGATATCATTGAGGCTCAAAATAAAAAGTTTTGCACAATTTGCAAAAGAAAACAGAGGAAGAAAATTCAGTTTTGAGGCACACTTTCAGGCCAGAAATTTACTTATTTAACAAAATATTGTATACAAAATAAATGACCAATATGAAAGAGTAACTTTTACTCTATCTGATGGTGCAATAATATTTCATTTAACTTGAGGTTAAAACAGGTAAATTCTTAGAGAAAGAAAATCTCACGAATCACGAGATTTTGCAAGGAGGAGGATTCAGCCACGAGATGATTTGGATGAATCTGGCCTTTTTGCTCATTAGCATAGGGACCTGCGGTCTGACTGCAGTACATGAACATGTACACAAGGCATGAGTAGGCTGCAATTCAGACCCTTTACTTGAGTGAAGGGTTTGCAAAGTAGACTAGTCATGAATTGTTCCACTATCGTATTGCAGTGTCTGCTATTCACGCTGTAATCTGTTGTTCCCAGTTGCTGTACATCATTTCCTTCTACAAACAACCCCAAAACCACTTCTTTTTCCCTTACTTGATAATTACAACTGGTCATTAAAATAGCCATAAAGAATGTTGATAGGCCTGTCATCATCAAAAAGTGATAGATAGTAGTGTAGGCCTACATGCTTGTACACATAGCCCTTGATCTGGAGGTAGCCGCAAAATGTTGAATCTTCAGCACAATATATTGCTATCATTCCCCCCCCCCACTGCTCATACAGATTAATGACACCAATACTGAATAACTGAAACAAGATTACACATGAAATTAACGTATAATACAATATAATAAAATATCCGGATGAAGACAAAACAGTATCGATGACGACACAAATGAAGAGAAATGACATAGAAAATTCAAACAGATAGAAAGATACACAAAGAGAAATGCTGCGAATGAAACATTCTAGTGTTTTTTTTTTAAATATACCTTGTCCACTGCAGTTCTTAATGAGGTTCCTGGCAAAGGGAGACTTGAAGTAGAATTCTCTCCAGTCTGGGGGGAAGTACGGCGCCATGTACTTTTCAACAAACTGGCCTCCCCTCTCACATTTCTGTTTCCAAAAGGACTGTTCCGCAATCGCCGCTTGCCACGTCTTACACACACAGCTGCATTCTGTCAGATCGCGATCGGGGACGACGACCAAGATCCGTTGGATCAGCTCAAACGGGAGGTCTTCAAATGAACAGTCACCCGATAGTCTATCAATATGAAGATTGATGTTCTGGGTATCCACTTCGGGTTCTGCAAATTCACCTTCCCTCTTTTGGCTGCACTCGATTTCCTGCTCGTCTGCTTTGTGCTCCATTCTCTACAAGATGAAAAAAAAAAAACTAAAACTTTGTAGAAAATACAAATGAGAATCAACAGAATCTCATTTGTATTTTCTACAAATGTAGAGAAAGTTAAGAAACCTCATTTCAACTTGAACCATGAAGTAGTTAAAATGTAAGATTTATACCTAATTTTCTTCATATAAACTTTTGTTACCAAGGCAACACGATTTCTGACACACATACAGAAAACAAGTGGAATGCCTCTGGCCGTCTCACCTGCATCACGCAGTTCAATATAGCAGCAGTGCTGACTTTGAAAACTACTCTAACTCGCGCAAGATGTTTAGTGATACATGGTTACTCTTATGTCCACTTTTTATGAACTAGACCAATAAACTTACAGAGATATGATGGTTATTCAACAAAAAACCCAACATGGCCAAAGTTCATTGACCTTACATGACCTTTGACCTTGATCATGTGACCTAACACAGGATGTTCAGTGATACTTGATTACTCTTATGTACAAGTTTCATGAATCAGATCCATAAACTTTCAAAGTTATGATGGTAATTCAACAGATAACCCAATTTGGCCAAAGTTCATTGACCTTTGACCTTGGTCATGTGACCTGAAACGCGCACAGGATGTTCAGTGATACTTGATTACTTTAATGTCCAAGTTTAATGAACTAGATCAATAAACTTTCAAAGTTATGATGGTAATTCAACAGATACCCACAATTCGGCCAAAGTTCATTGACCCTAAATGACCTTTGACCTTAATCATGAGACCTGAAACTTGCACAAAATGTTCAGTGATGCTTGGTTACTATTATTTACAAGTTTCATGAATCAGATCCATAAACTTTCAAAGTTATGATGGGAATTCAACAGATACCCCCAATTCGGCCAAAGTTCATTGACCCTAAATGACCTTTGACCTTGGTCATGTGACGTGAAACTCATGCAGGATGTTCAGTGATACTTGATTAACCTTATGGCCAAGTTTCATGAACTAGGTCCATATACTTTCTAAGTTATGATGTCATTTCAAAAACTTAACCTCAGGTTAAGATTTGATGTTGACGCCGCCGTCGCCGTCGGAAAAGCGGCGCCTATAGTCTCACTCTGCTATGCAGGTGAGACAAAAATCGGTCTCATGCATCTTAACTTCAAAACCAATGTGAAACCAAAATTTCATGAAATTTGGTTGAAAACTGGGCAAGACTTTCATATGTCCCCTCCAGATAAATAATTAAAATAAAAAACATATTGATAAGGTTTATCAAGTCATATCTAACATATATGGTATTTAAGAGATTTGGGAAGGAAAAGTTGGATACACACCAATAATGAATTTATATACTGAAATGTTTTCTATTCTGAATGTGAAACATTGTATTTAATTTAAATGTGATATCTATATAAGCTTTGACAACTCTTTTCATTCTCTTCTGAAAATAAATTATTTGTAATTCACCAAAATGCTTGCCATTTTCATGTATCATTGATGAAATTTATATGATGAAATGTTTTATCGTCTCATTATAATGTATGTTTATTCATCAAAATTTTGTCTTTCTTGAAAAGATTTTGCATTCACTTTAGAAAATTTCAGTCACATGTATTTGAATAATGAAATTAGTTCCAAATGTTTTACATTGTTGTTTTGGGTATCAACGTTTTTCAATGTAACCAAAGTACTGTCATTTGAAATGTATGATGAAATAAATAAGGACATTCCGTCCTCTTTATGGTAGAGCATCCATTTTACAGAGTGAATTTATGTAACATTGCAGATTGATTTCAGTTTAGCTTTCTTGCCCCTTTACTTTCTTTATTACTTTCTTCTCCCCCTTCATTGATATCCATTTCCATAAAAAAAATGAATGGATGAATTTGGATGGATGGATGATTTGGATAACTGAATGAATGGATGGGTGAATGAATTAATTGGATGACTGACTGAATGGAATAAATAAATGGCTAAATGAATGGATGGGTGAACGAATGAGTGAAACTTATTGTCTCTCCATTCCCAAAGCTTTCTTTTCAATGAACTATGACACAATATGAATTACAACGATTAAAAATCCTCAAGTTTATTGATTTGGTCATAAATTTTATTCCATTTTTGTTTCTTTGAAAAGAAAAAGCATTCTAAATTTGGGAAGCATGGAATGATGATAATGGTGATGATGATGAATAAGATAATAATAACAATAAAGAAGAACAAGAATAAGAAACTAGAATTTAATTCGTCATGCGGACGAATTAGGTGGTCTGTCTTTATACTCGCCATCATGATCACTATTACCATGTTCATGCATATCAATATGATCTTCATGATGACAACGGAATGCTCATTATGGATGGAATACTTGTGAAAGACGGGAGATGATAAAGCACTGAAAAGGGTCTCTTTGATGTATGACAATACATGTGATATGAAAAAAGTAATTAAAATCTGTTTTATCTTGCTAAATTTTAACTTTTATACCATTAAATTATCATGAAAGATCATGTACGAGGTGGTAAAAAGAAAAAAAAATCTTGTTTACCCCAGGACTCGAACCTGCGCCCTTTAGAAAGCAAGTCAAATGCGTTATCCATTGAGCCACGATATTCCCCATAGAGAATACACGTAAGCAATTTTGAGAATTACAAGTCCAATTTTGCAAGTGAAAAACGGGCATGATCCCGGCATCTGATAAAAAAATGGAGGGCACATTTCTGAAAGATTAGAATCTCAGCTACAACTTACTAAAAGCTCAGGGAAAACTGACAAGCAAAAATGGAGATATGGCTCACGAAATAGAGGAATGCAGAATTCAGTTTTGACAAAAAGTCATTTCCCATAGACATTACACACAAAATAAGGAAAAATGACATGCCTCTTTTCATCGCTGTTTTACGCATTTACGCGTTTCTCAAAACGAAAATTCATGTTAACTAACGAGAAAGAGTACATTCTAAACTACAACATGTAACAATCTGGGCGAAAAACAATCTATATTCGAAAAGTTACAACCAAATTTGCATGAATTTGATGACGTAATTTTTGAAAAAATGAAATTTTTAGTTTAGGCGCCATTTTGATGACGTCATGATCAAATTAAGGGACAATGGTGACATGAAATCAAATCTACAACTCATACTCTATCGATATATGGAAAAAAATTGGGGGTCAATGGACTATTAAAATAGCTACAGTGAATTTTAAATAGGCATGTTTTTGCCCATATATGGCCTACAGTGAGAGCTCGCGCGCACACGTGCTGCAAACTTTAACGGGTGTTAATTTCATTATTATTGATCGTAGAGAGCTAAAATGGGTATCAAATTGCTCAGAATTATAATATCAATGCAATGATGTAAAAAAAACGGTGTTTTTGCACTGCGTTAAGGCATTACGAGCGGAAACGCGCGCGCAATTTTTTGAAATGCTCAGAATGACCTGAAACGTACTCTACCTTGGTCAAAAAGTGATTTTGAGCATTTTAAAATTTTGACACGAGCGTACACGCGCGTCGTTACCTCCAGGTGACCTTTGATGACATGACCTGATGAACCTTGACCTGAAATTGATGTGATGTTAATTGGATTGATTTTTGATAATTGATAATGGAGATATGATTGATAATGTGATTTTACAAAATGGCGCCTAGATGACGTCATCATGACCTGATGACCTTGAAAAGCTTATTCTGACGTGTCCAAGACAGATCCTATAAATGACATGAAATTCAATGAAATTGATCAAGTTCATTTTGAGATATCTTGGCGACAAGAAAATCCGTAAAAATAAATAAATAATAAGAAAATTCTGACAAAATTAAGAGGTGATCTGTCACAGACAGACCACCTAAATATACTGTAATAATAATGATGATGATAACAATAGTAATACCAAAAAGAAAAAGAGAATTACAGGGTATAGCATTTCTCTATTCTGCCGGCAGTGTCGTTATGACAATGTACGGGCATCAATGTCCGCGCGCTTCCACTTGTGTTCTAAGCAAATTGTCGTTGCAAGCATTACGCCATTGTCCGTTACTGGTATGCGCACTGTTGTGCACTTTGCGAGTGTCGTTATGCATCTTGTGCCAATATCCCTGGAATGAAGACGCACTATTTTGGCCTAGGCAAAATGTCGCTGATAATAAATCGCTTTTATTTTGAAAACTACTAGGCCTAGGTAATTTTGCATAGAATTTGATAGTATTGTTTTTTATATCCTTTTCCACTAGTGCATCCAGTTATCAATCACATGTTCTTAACTAGGTTAAAAAATATCTAAACTTTTGCGATTTTATCGAAACTAGATTTTCTGCTCTCCACGCCGCTAACGACAATATGCCATGTGCACGACGAAACAATGTCGCGGACTAAGAAGACAAAATTGCCTTTGTGAAACGGAAAGCGCTGATTTGTCGCCAATCTTCTTATCTCGGAAGAATGGTACCCCATATAGTAGGACGTTCCTAATTATCTACAATACACCAGTCGGTGGACTGTACTTCATCAGATGAAGAAGAAGTATCGCTCATCTTGTCATGCAACAGGCCCCTGGGCATGCTGGGCTCCGCCTCCGGCCCGTGAAACAGACCGGAGCTCCCTGGGACAGGCTCGGTTGGGTTAGCCCTACCATGCCTACTGTGGCAGCCCTAACCCAGGGAGCGCCCAGGAGCTCACCGTGTATTACACCAAAAGCTTCAGTCTCTGTATTTTGGTTGTTCCGCTGAACTACGTTGGCTCCACTCACCATACATAGACTGAAGAGCTTAGGGGCCCGTGGCTACAGACAATGTATAGTGAACTCGCGTTTTATAGAGCGCGATTAAATTTTTTTTTTTGAGCGAAATGTACAGTTTCATGGTTTCCATTATCAGGGAAATATAAATAACTTAAGTAATTGCATACCTTGGACCGGAGTTATTGAAAAATAATCCACTGGACGATTGAGAAATCTGTCATCTAAGACATTTTCTCCTGAACAGATGGTTTTTCTTACAAGTTGCCATCTTGAATGTCTCGATATCACGATTATAACTAGTATCGTTTGTCTTCATGTAGTGTATCGTATCGTATTATTGTATTCGTATATTGCCTTGTAGGTGTGCTAGTGGAATGCAATATCGATATCACATTCGTAAATTGTTGACACCCTCTCCGTTCGTTTGTAAATATTTCATAGTTTGGCTGCCATTTTGATTGTTTTTGCTGTGTTCTTCCCAACTAAACATCGGTAAAGTACAATTTAATTCATGCATTTTCATCTATATCGTTTAAGGTATTTTAAAATTGAATTAAATATTTTTAGTTTGTAGTTTATATATCCTTAGAGTGTAACTTCGATGTTTGGACTCTGGATTGACAAAAGTGCGGGTGTTATAACAAATGCGAGCCCACACGGACACTTTACCGTCGGTGAATGGGGATTACAGTAAAATGTCAGATATCGTTGAATAAATCCCAAGAAACGACGGTTATTCCTGTCTAACCGTGTATTTACCCATACTCACAGGACAAGGGTAGATTATGGTCAAAATATCTAGCAAGGTAAATTGTGAAAACAGAAATTATGCACTTACCACGATTATATGAATGAAGGTCTAACGAGTGGTAGAATCCTGACGTCGAGGCACAGACTGAAACCTCAACAAAATGAAAAGTTCTCTCCTTCTCCCCAGTCTCGATCGGCCGTTTTTGTTGTGAATCATAACAAAATGGCCGATCGAGACTGGGGTAGGAGTTGAGGTTCCAGTCTGTGCAACGATGTCAGGATTCTACCACTCGTTAGTATTAAACCTTCATCCATTTAATCGTTGTAAGTGCATAATTTCTGTTTTCACAATTTACCTTGCTAGATATTTTTACCATAATCTACCCTTGTCCTGTGAGTATGGGTAAATACTAATCTGAGTCTTCAAGACTAGATCCAGGTAAATACATGGTAAGCTCCTGGGGCCGATTGCACGAAAGGGTCTTTGCAAGGACCGTCTTTCGTGTCGCCCATCTTTTATCATGCGCCATGTGAAACTCATTTAAAAAAAATCATCTGCGAACATATTTCATTCGTCCATTAAAATAAACAAATTATGTGTTTATAAAATGATGTGATCATGATGAAATTGTATAAAATTTGATTTAAAGGTCAAGTCCACCTCAGAAAAATGTTGATTGGAATCAATAGAGAAAAATCAGACAAGCACAATGCTGAAAATTTCATCAAAATCGGATGTAAAATAAGAAAGTTATGACATTTCAAAGTTTCGCTTATTTTCAACAAAATAGTTATATGAACGAGCCAGTTACATCCAAATGAGAGAGTCGATGATGTCACTCACTCACTATTTCTTTTGTTTTTTATTGTTTGAATTATACAATATCTCAATTTTTACGAATTTGATGATTAGGACCTCCTTGCCTGAAGCACAATGTTAAAATAATGGAATTCCACGTGTTCAGGGAGGAATTAAACTTCATTCACATGACAATAACGAGAAAATAAAAATATTTCATATAATAAAATACAAAAGAAATAGTGATTGAGTGATGTCATCAACTCTCTCATTTGGATGTAACTGGCTCGTTCACATAACTATTTTGTTGAAAATAGGCAAAACTTTAAAATGCCATAACTTTCTCATTTTACTTCCGATTTTGATGAAATTTTCAGACAGTGTTAAGCCACTCCTAGTACCAATGAGGTCCAAACATTAACATGTATGGACCTCATAGGCGACATTACCCAAAAATATGGGTTAGACAATGCTGTTCTGATTTCCAACCCAAGACTTTGGTAAATGTACGCCTTAATACAAATTGGAGTTAAGTGATATGACTTTCATTTGGTGGGGAGACATTAAAAGTATTAATTAAGTAGTTCAAATTAAAATAGATTATCATTAAACTTACATTTCAGGCCCTTTTTGTTGATTTTCAGTGAGCGTTCCACACAGCTGCGACGAGTGATCAACTCCGAAGTGATACGCGAACTGGTCAGCTGATCGGTCAGGTGATCGGTAGATTATCTTTTTGTCAGACGTTCATAATTTATGTAAAGCGTATCAATCTTCAGTATCTTGATTCCAAAGTATCAGTATTGCAGATAAATGTCATTATTGATTGGAATCAGTGGCGGATCGGGGGGTGGGGGTGGGGGTGAGCATTTCTGGCGGATCGGGGGGGTGGGGGTGGGGGTGAGCATTTCTGCCCGATCCCCCTATTGAGATTTGTAGTAAATATTTTGGAATTAAATACGTTGTTCATACTAGTTATGCGACCCCTCCCTTATGATGATCACAGCATTATTTGTAATGGGGATATTTCGTTCATAATTATTCTTGTCTCTTCTTTCTCTTTTTTAGCCTTTTTTTGCTTGTTAAAACCTTTTTTCCTTTTTTTTGGGGGGGGGGGGGGGCTCGCCAAATTTTACGTGGGTCAAAATTACCTTCATTTTTTTAGTGACAATCTTTTTTTCATTTGTCCAGTTCTACGCGAGACAAAATTACCTTCGATCATTATTATAGTTAAAAACTTTTTTTTATTTTTTATTTATTTATTTATTTTTTTGGGGGGGGGAGGTTGCCAAATATCACGCGAACGTTTTTCAGCTTTTACTGTTTTATTCGACTTATAATCAAATATTAAATGGGGCTTACCACAGTTTTTTTTAAAGTCAATTCATAAGAATATTCCTCCTCGGGATTTGAGCTTTCTTTCATGAAATATCAATTTTTTTCATGATTACCAAAAATACTTAAAATTTTTTATCGGTGTATGCCTATAAAGCTTTAGCTCATGCGTTGCGCCTGCCATATTTTAATGCTGATCAACTTTATGCTTTTAATGAATTCCTAAAAACAATAAATTCTCAGATCATCAATTTTGTCGCAATCGAATAATTCGATTGCGTCTCTCTATCAGTTTTGAATATTCATAAAAAATATCAGCTCGTGCTTTTTGCTCATAATATTTTGATTAGTAAATTCTTCTCTTATATAATCGAGTCGGATAGATAGATAGATAACTAGAGAGAGAGAGTTGGGGGGGTCCCTCAGCTACTTGTCCTCGCTTATTTGTTATTATTTGTTATTATGCTCATGTTGTGAGAGCTTTGTGTTTTCACATTTTTTTCTTTTTCAACCTTTTTATTGTCTCGGAGCTTCCCTCTATTTCTTTACACTATATAATGTAGTCCTTTTTACCTCATTGTTTCAATCATTGGCGGCGGAAGCCCCAAATTTTAGGAGGGGACAACCTAAAAAATTTTGACAAGCAAAAAAAAAAGGCTCTCAACCCAAACATTTTAGGGGGGACGTAGGAAAATAAATTGACAAGCAAAAAAAAAAAAGGTCAACAACAAATTTAGGGGGGAACGTCCCCGCTTCCGCCGCCTATGGTTTCAATTCTTTTTTTGTTCTCATTTCAATGAAAACATCATTATTAAACTGACGTAGAAGACTTTATTACGAAATTTTGACATTGTTTTGTTTCATTTGTTTGGCTTTCTTTTTTCTTCTCCTCATCTTCTTTTTCTTCTTACTTTTTCCCTTTCCTTATTTTCTCTTCAGTATTTCATTCAGGTATCCGCCAATTTATACAACACCAAGCATATAGAGGCGGATAATCAGTGAGGGAGCATGACGGTGTGCCGCTCTAAAAAAAAAGGAGGAATATTGGAAGAAAAAAAAAAGAAGGGATGGGGAAAAAATAAAGAAAAAAAAAAGATGATGATGGCAATGACGATGATGAAAATTATCTTGGTGATGATGATGGTTGTGGTGACGGTTGTGGTGATGATGATGGTGATGCTAATGATAGTGGTGATGATGATGATGACGAGATGTAATTTTGTTATTTTGTCTTTGAAAAAATTAAGTAGTGCAAAGTTGAATTCATTTAAAGTTTATTATGAAAATAGCAGAAAAAAAATTGGTATGCGTTCGAGGAAAATCCATCCCCCACCAATCTTTTTCAAAGGTAAGATTTTTTTTTTGCCCGGGGGGGGGGCCACTTCCATTCACGAGTGGATACCATGCGTGACCATGGGGTCTCGAAAAGCACCCTAAACACGTAATTTCCATATTCTGAAAATGCACCCCTTAACAAGTATTGGCGTGTGAAACCCTACCCTTAACAAGTATTGGAAACAAAACGATACTCTTGGCAAATATTCCCTGAAATGAACCCCTAAACAAGTACAGGAATGTTTTATTGTTACGGGTCCTTCGGTCGTCGGCTTTACCTAATTTGGTTTAGTACGACCCCACCTTCTACACCTCGCGCAAATCGGACTCTAAACACGAAGTGTTGGAGCAAAAAGGACATCCTTTATAAAACATTTTGATTTTGTTTTATCATCCCCGCAAATTAGACCCTAAACACGACGGTTTTCCTAGCGAATTAATAGATACCCTTTTTTCGTTATTTTTGTGTTTTTGACACCCTTATCACGTTACGTAGGTAACGTGCCCTATCGTGAAAAGGACATCCTTTTTACGTTTTTTTTGGTCGCGCATGGTATCCACTCGTCAATGTAAGTGGCCCCCCCCCCCCGGGTTTTTTTGTGACGGCGTAGGCCTTTGCAAGCAGCTATTATTATGGTAAAAAAGTAAATGAAATGTCAAGAAATACATGATAATGATTTTTATGGTACATTTTAGTAGGCCTATATCAATTCATACTTGTTATCAAAAAGAAAAAAGTGGGTCGTTACGGACCATTAAAAATGGGAAATTTGGGCATTTTATATTTAGGATAGAGCAACTGCTCGTTATAGACGTCACAATAAATCAAGCATTCTAAATTCTATCAACTCCATTTTTTGTCAAATAACACCTTCATCGATATTTTGAAATGATTTTTCTCATATTTTCATCATCTTTTTATCAGGGTGAAATTCCCCTTTAATTTACAAAACAGATTCGCAAACAATATCAAGAGTAGTGGGAGGCAAGGGTGGAAATCTAAGGTAGGGGACCAGGGGCTGGAAAACAGGCAAAAAAAAAAACAAAAACAAACTAACAAAAAAAAAGGAAGGTTTATCACCCCCAAAAGAAGGTCGTCTCGTCCAAAATACATGTGATGTAGGCCTATTTCTTTCCATCATATATAAAAGAACAAAAATAGTAGGGGGACATTTGATAATGTGCCCCTACTATTTTGGGTTAGGGGGAAGTGTCCCCCTGGGATTTGCGCCCATGTGGGTGGGGGGTGTTGCACCTCCTTTCGGAATCATTATGGAACAGTGTGAATAGTCGCTGTGATTTCGATCTCATACCTATAAAAAAAATAGAACAGAACGCCTTGACCACAGGCCAAAATGCCTAACAATTTTTCCGCGGCATTAGCGACTCTCGTAAGGGGCGCTCCATTTATAAATAAAGTTGCATGTGTAGCTGTCTATGGCAGCAGAATCTATCGCAGAATTGAAGCCAGAAGCGTGGGAATTTTCAAGAAAATTCAAGAAAAGAACCGGTGAGTACCGATTTAACAGTACTAATCTAATTAGTTACATGTATTGAATTATAAGAATATTCAATTTTTCGTGAAACAAAGCTTAGTTCTAAGCTAGGGCGGCCCAAATGCGCGTGAGTGGAGTCCCAGTTTCTTAACACGGGTAAGTATTGCGTTGTCGCCTAGAGTGGTGTTAAGCTTGTTGAATTTTTCTCCTTTTATTCAAATCAAGTTATTGCTGGGGTGGACTTGTCCTTTAAAAGCAAGCTAACGAATCTTAATCTTTATCATAAATTTCAGAAACACACTGCTTTTACAAGTTTTTAGCGTATGATAAAAGAGGATGAGTGGGCGACACGAAAGACGGTCCTTGGGCTTGGAAAGACCCTTTCGTGCAATCGGCCCCTGGGCGCCGGGGTTACGGCAGCCCTTGGCCCGGGGACCCCGACACGTCTTCAGACAGTACCGTGTTCAGGCTGCTGCCGTAACGGCAGCCCCAGATATCATCACGGTCCACGAATGACAACACTTGTCTTGATTTCATCTTAACTGGTACAGTACGGTACTCACTTTTGATGATCTGTTTAGTCTAAGAGTGGAGTTGTTTTTCCCCATTCAAGCTATTCCAGTTCAGTTCAGTTCATCGATCCAATCCTGAAAATAAAAACCCGGTAAATGTACCGGTACCGTAATGTTACTGTTATAGACTCGACTAGCTGCTACCGGATATGGACTTGGCCGGCGGCGGCCGCGCCGGCCGGCGCGGCAAGCTAGCTAGCGCTAGCTCGCTCAGCTGCGTACCGTATTTGCGCGCGGAATACCGTACGATATACCGTATACTGCATGAGATGCGATCGAGCTGGAGCGGGTTTTACGAAAATGTTCTGTCTCTGTTTTAATGATATTGAATCTTGACTTGATCTAGTGAACTTAGGATTTAGCAGTGACTGAATTGGCCTACGTAAGGTATCATCTGAATTAGTTATTGAGTGGCGATTGGCTATGATTCCCTTCACATTTGACCAAAACATGATTCATATGCCCAATAAAATTTTATTCTATCCAGGTGTGGTCCCACATGTAGACTTTAGTGTAGGCCTAGAGTGCTGGGGGGGGGGGCGTTTCCCAACACCTGGCCTCCTAGCCCTGGGTAGCCAGGCGGCTTCGGGAGAGTAAAAATCATTTACTAACGTAAGGTTACTCTCAATGAAGCCAGGTGTTCCTATCCATTCATGTGTGTGTAGGCCGCCAAAATCTGAAACTTTCGCCCCCGGATTTCTACTTTCCTTCCACTCTAGGCGACAACGCAGTACTTACCCACTCCTAGTACCAATGAGGTCCAAACATTAACATGTATGGACCTCATAGGCGACATTACCCAAAAATATGGGTTAGACAATGCTGTTCTGATTTCCAACCCAAGACTTTGGTAAATGTACGCCTTAATACAAATTGGAGTTACGTGATATGACTTTCATTTGTTGGGGAGACATTAAAAGTATTAATTAAGTAGTTCAAATTAAAATATATTATCATTAAACTTACATTTCAGGCCCTTTTTGTTGATTTTCGGTGAGCGTTCCACACAGCTGCGACGAGTGATCAACTCCGAAGTGATACGCGAACTGGTCAGCTGATCGGTCAGGTGATCGGTAGATTATCTTTTTGTCAGACGTTCATAATTTATGTAAAGCGTATCAATCTTCAGTATCTTGATTCCAAAGTATCAGTATTGCAGATAAATGTCATTATTGATTGGAATCAGTGGCGGATCGGGGGGTGGGGGTGGGGGTGAGCATTTCTGCCCGATCCCCCTATTGAGATTTGTAGTAAATATTTTGGAATTAAATACGTTGTTCATACTAGTTATGCGACCCCTCCCTTATGATGATCACAGCATTATTTGTAATGGGGATATTTCGTTCATAATTATTCTTGTCTCTTCTTTCTCCTTTTTAGCCTTTTTTTGCTTGTTAAAACCTTTTTTCCTTTTTTTTTGGGGGGGGGCTCGCCAAATTTTACGTGGGTCAAAATTACCTTCATTTTTTTAGTGACAATCTTTTTTTCATTTGTCCAGTTCTACGCGAGACAAAATTACCTTCGATCATTATTATAGTTAAAAACTTTTTTTTATTTTTTATTTATTTATTTATTTTTTTTTGGGGGGGAGGTTGCCAAATATCACGCGAACGTTTGTCAGCTTTTACTGTTTTATTCGACTTATAATCAAATATTAAATGGGGCTTACCACAGTTTTTTTTAAAGTCAATTCATAAGAATATTCCTCCTCGGGATTTGAGCTTTCTTTCATGAAATATCAATTTTTTTCATGATTACCAAAAATACTTAAAATTTTTTATCGGTGTATGCCTATAAAGCTTTAGCTCATGCGTTGCGCCTGCCATATTTTAATGCTGATCAACTTTATGCTTTTAATGAATTCCTAAAAACAATAAATTCTCAGATCATCAATTTTGTCGCAATCGAATAATTCGATTGCGTCTCTCTATCAGTTTTGAATATTCATAAAAAATATCAGCTCGTGCTTTTTGCTCATAATATTTTGATTAGTAAATTCTTCTCTTATATAATCGAGTCGGATAGATAGATAGATAACTAGAGAGAGAGAGTTGGGGGGGGGGGTCCCTCAGCTACTTGTCCTCGCTTATTTGTTATTATTTGTTATTATGCTCATGTTGTGAGAGCTTTGTGTTTTCACATTTTTTTCTTTTTCAACCTTTTTATTGTCTCGGAGCTTCCCTCTATTT
Organism: Lytechinus variegatus; assembly: GCF_018143015.1. Classification (NCBI taxonomy): domain Eukaryota; kingdom Metazoa; phylum Echinodermata; class Echinoidea; order Temnopleuroida; family Toxopneustidae; genus Lytechinus; species Lytechinus variegatus. The sequence goes on along the minus strand of NC_054753.1, from coordinate 24,253,779 downwards.
CTTTACACTATATTATAATGTAGTCCTGTTTCAATCATTGGCGGCGGAAGCCCCAAATTTTAGGAGGGGACAACCTAAAAAATTTTGACAAGCAAAAAAAAAGGCTCTCAACCCAAACATTTTAGGGGGGACGTAGGAAAATAAATTGACAAGCAAAAAAAAAAGGTCAACAACAAATTTAGGGGGGAACGTCCCCGCTTCCGCCGCCTATGGTTTCAATTCTTTTTTTGTTCTCATTTCAATGAAAACATCATTATTAAACTGACGTACATGTAGAAGACTTTATTACGAAATTTTGACATTGTTTTGTTTCATTTGTTTGGCTTTCTTTTTTTCTTCTCCTCATCTTCTTTTTCTTCTTACTTTTTCCCTTTCCTTATTTTCTCTTCAGTATTTCATTCAGGTATCCGCCAATTTATACAACACCAAGCATATAGAGGCGGATAATCAGTGAGGGAGCATGACGGTGTGCCGCTCTAAAAAAAGGAGGAATATTGGAAGAAAAAAAAAGAAGGGATGGGGAAAAAATAAAGAAAAAAAGATGATGATGGCAATGACGATGATGAAAATTATCTTGGTGATGATGATGGTTGTGGTGACGGTTGTGGTGATGATGATGGTGATGCTAATGATAGTGGTGATGATGATGATGACGAGATGTAATTTTGTTATTTTGTCTTTGAAAAAATTAAGTAGTGCAAAGTTGAATTCATTTAAAGTTTATTATGAAAATAGCAGAAAAAAATTGGTATGCGTTTGAGGAAAATCCATCCCCCACCAATCTTTTTCAAAGGTAAGATTTTTTTTTTTGCCCGGGGGGGCCACTTCCATTCACGAGTGGATACCATGCGCGACCATGGGGTCTCGAAAAGCACCCTAAACACGTAATTTCCATATTCTGAAAATGCACCCCTTAACAAGTATTGGCGTGTGAAACCCTACCCTTAACAAGTATTGGAAACAAAACGATACTCTTGGCAAATATTCCCTGAAATGAACCCCTAAACAAGTACAGGAATGTTTTATTGTTACGGGTCCTTCGGTCGTCGGCTTTACCTTATTTGGTTTAGTACGACCCCACCTTCTACACCTCGCGCAAATCGGACTCTAAACACGAAGTGTTGGAGCAAAAAGGACATCCTTTATAAAACATTTTGATTTTGTTTTATCATCCCCGCAAATTAGACCCTAAACACGACGGTTTTCCTAGCGAATTAATAGATACCCTTTTTTCGTTATTTTTGTGTTTTTGACACCCTTATCACGTTACGTAGGTAACGTGCCCTATCGTGAAAAGGACATCCTTTTTACGTTTTTTTTTGGTCGCGCATGGTATCCACTCGTCAATGTAAGTGCCCCCCGGCCCCCCGGGTTTTTTTGTGACGGCGTAGGCCTTTGCAAGCAGCTATTATTATGGTAAAAAAGTAAATGAAATGTCAAGAAATACATGATAATGATTTTATGGTACATTTTAGTAGGCCTATATCAATTCATACTTGTTATCAAAAAGAAAAAAGTGGGTCGTTACGGACCATTAAAAATGGGAAATTTGGGCATTTTATATTTAGGATAGAGCAACTGCTCGTTATAGACGTCACAATAAATCAAGCATTCTAAATTCTATCAACTCCATTTTTTGTCAAATAACACCTTCATCGATATTTTGAAATGATTTTTCTCATATTTTCATCATCTTTTTATCAGGGTGAAATTCCCCTTTAATTTACAAAACAGATTCGCAAACAATATCAAGAGTAGTGGGAGGCAAGGGTGGAAATCTAAGGTAGGGGACCAGGGGCTGGAAAACAGGCAAAAAAAAAAAAAAACAAACTAACAAAAAAAAAAGGAAGGTTTATCACCCCCAAAAGAAGGTCGTCTCGTCCAAAATACATGTTTTACTTCGATTTAAATGATGTAGGCCTATTTCTTTCCATCATATATAAAAGAACAAAAATAGTAGGGGGACATTTGATAATGTGCCCCTACTATTTTGGGTTAGGGGGAAGTGTCCCCCTGGGATTTGCGCCCATGTGGGTGGGGGGTGCTGCACCTCCTTTCGGAATCATTATGGAACAGTGTGAATAGTCGCTGTGATTTCGATCTCATACCTATAAAAAAAATAGAACAAAAGAACGCCTTGACCACAGGCCAAAATGCCTAACAATTTTTCCGCGGCATTAACAACTCTCGTAAGGGGCGCTCCATTTATAAATAGAGTTGCATGTGTAGCTGTCTATGGCAACAGAATCCATCGCAGAATTGAAGCCAGAAGCGTGGGAATTTGGCAGAAAATTCAAGAAAAGAACCGGTGAGTACCGATTTAAGAGTAATTATATATTCATTAACATTTATTGAATCATAAGAATAAAGATTTTTTACGGAAAGAAAGCTTAGTTCTAAGCTAGGGCTGCCCAAATGCGCGTGAGTGGAGTCTCAGTTTCTTAACACGGGTAAGTATTGCGGTGTCGCCTAGAGTGTACTTACCCGTGTTAAGAAACTGGGACTCCACTCACGCGCATTTGGGCCGCCCTAGCTTAGAACTAAGCTTTGTTTCACGAAAAATTGAATATTCTTATAATTCAATACATGTAACTAATTAGATTAGTACTGTTAAATCGGTACTCACCGGTTCTTTTCTTGAATTTTCTTGAAAATTCCCACGCTTCTGGTTTCAATTCTGCGATAGATTCTGTTGCCATAGACAGCTACACATGCAACTTTATTTATAAATGGAGCGCCCCTTACGAGAGTCGCTAATGCCGCGGAAAAATTGTTAGGCATTTTGGCCTGTGGTCAAGGCGTTCTTCTGTTCTATTTTTTTTATAGGTATGAGATCGAAATCACAGCGACTATTCACACTGTTCCATAATGATTCCGAAAGGAGGTGCAACACCCCCCACCCACATGGGCGCAAATCCCAGGGGGACACTTCCCCCTAACCCAAAATAGTAGGGGCACATTATCAAATGTCCCCCTACTATTTTTGTTCTTTTATATATGATGGAAAGAAATAGGCCTACATCATTTAAATCGAAGTAAAACATGTATTTTGGACGAGACGACCTTCTTTTGGGGGTGATAAACCTTCCTTTTTTTTTTTTTTTTGTTAGTTTGTTTTTGTTTTTTTTTTGCCTGTTTTCCAGCCCCTGGTCCCCTACCTTAGATTTCCACCCTTGCCTCCCACTACTCTTGATATTGTTTGCGAATCTGTTTTGTAAATTAAAGGGGAATTTCACCCTGATAAAAAGATGATGAAAATATGAGAAAAATCATTTCAAAATATCGATGAAGGTGTTATTTGACAAAAAATGGAGTTGATAGAATTTAGAATGCTTGATTTATTGTGACGTCTATAACAAGCAGTTGCTCTTTCCTAAATATAAAATGCCCAAATTTCCCATTTTTAATGGTCCGTAACGACCCACTTTTTTCTTTTTGATAACAAGTATGAATTGATATAGGCCTACTAAAATGTACCATAAAAATCATTATCATGTATTTCTTGACATTTCATTTACTTTTTTACCATAATAATAGCTGCTTGCAAAGGCCTACGCCGTCACAAAAAAACCCGGGGGGGGGGGGGCCACTTACATTGACGAGTGGATACCATGCGCGACCAAAAAAAACGTAAAAAGGATGTCCTTTTCACGATAGGGCACGTTACCTACGTAACGTGATAAGGGTGTCAAAAACACAAAAATAACGAAAAAAGGGTATCTATTAATTCGCTAGGAAAACCGTCGTGTTTAGGGTCTAATTTGCGGGGATGATAAAACAAAATCAAAATGTTTTATAAAGGATGTCCTTTTTGCTCCAACACTTCGTGTTTAGAGTCCGATTTGCGCGAGGTGTAGAAGGTGGGGTCGTACTAAACCAAATAAGGTAAAGCCGACGACCGAAGGACCCGTAACAATAAAACATTCCTGTACTTGTTTAGGGGTTCATTTCAGGGAATATTTGCCAAGAGTATCGTTTTGTTTCCAATACTTGTTAAGGGTAGGGTTTCACACGCCAATACTTGTTAAGGGGTGCATTTTCAGAATATGGAAATTACGTGTTTAGGGTGCTTTTCGAGACCCCATGGTCGCGCATGGTATCCACTCGTGAATGGAAGTGGCCCCCCCCCGGGCAAAAAAAAAATCTTACCTTTGAAAAAGATTACTGGGGGATGGATTTTCCTCGAACGCATACCAATTTTTTTTCTGCTATTTTCATAATAAACTTTAAATGAATTCAACTTTGCACTACTTAATTTTTTCAAAGACAAAATAACAAAATTACATCTCGTCATCATCATCATCACCACTATCATTAGCATCACCATCATCATCACCACAACCGTCACCACAACCATCATCATCACCAAGATAATTTTCATCATCGTCATTGCCATCATCATCTTTTTTCTTTCTTTATTTTTTCCCCATCCCTTCTTTTTTTTCTTCCAATATTCCTCCTTTTTTTTAGAGCGGCACACCGTCATGCTCCCTCACTGATTATCCGCCTCTATATGCTTGGTGTTGTATAAATTGGCGGATACCTGAATGAAATACTGAAGAGAAAATAAGGAAAGGGAAAAAGTAAGAAGAAAAAGAAGATGAGGAGAAGAAAAAAAGAAAGCCAAACAAATGAAACAAAACAATGTCAAAATTTCGTAATAAAGTCTTCTACATGTACGTCAGTTTAATAATGATGTTTTCATTGAAATGAGAACAAAAAAAGAATTGAAACCATAGGCGGCGGAAGCGGGGACGTTCCCCCCTAAATTTGTTGTTGACCTTTTTTTTTTTTTGCTTGTCAATTTATTTTCCTACGTCCCCCCTAAAATGTTTGGGTTGAGAGCCTTTTTTTTTGCTTGTCAAAATTTTTTAGGTTGTCCCCTCCTAAAATTTGGGGCTTCCGCCGCCAATGATTGAAACAATGAGGTAAAAAGGACTACATTATATAGTGTAAAGAAATAGAGGGAAGCTCCGAGACAATAAAAAGGTTGAAAAAGAAAAAAATGTGAAAACACAAAGCTCTCACAACATGAGCATAATAACAAATAATAACAAATAAGCGAGGACAAGTAGCTGAGGGACCCCCCCAACTCTCTCTCTCTAGTTATCTATCTATCCGACTCGATTATATAAGAGAAGAATTTACTAATCAAAATATTATGAGCAAAAAGCACGAGCTGATATTTTTTATGAATATTCAAAACTGATAGAGAGACGCAATCGAATTATTCGATTGCGACAAAATTGATGATCTGAGAATTTATTGTTTTTAGGAATTCATTAAAAGCATAAAGTTGATCAGCATTAAAATATGGCAGGCGCAACGCATGAGCTAAAGCTTTATAGGCATACACCGATAAAAAATTTTAAGTATTTTTGGTAATCATGAAAAAAATTGATATTTCATGAAAGAAAGCTCAAATCCCGAGGACGAATATTCTTATGAATTGACTTTAAAAAAACTGTGGTAAGCCCCATTTAATATTTGATTATGTTACGATACTGCAACAAATAACAAAGATTTTTACATATAAAGTTTAAATTTTCCTTTTTTTATTACAGGAAATAATTATACATAAATAAAACAAATAATGATCTTACATAAATCTCTTGAAGTGTCCGATGTAAAATCCCGAAGTGATGATACTATATCCAAGTAATAATCCAAATGATAAAATCCTAGTTGACCGGTGAAAATTCACAATGATGGCGATGATGAAACTGATGTTGAAGTCCGATGAATAATAAGAGTCACTGCAACGAGTTGAAATGTCCGTGAAGACGATGTTGATGATGATTAACAGTTAATTTCAGCAATCCATGGGTTGAAACGTGTTCATTGAACAGGTTGATGATGTTGATGATCTCGATGAGAACTGATAATTTCTCTCTCAAAATAACTGCAAACAGTTCATTGATGCATAAACTGCTCTGATCTGATCTGGTGAAGTGATCTCATATGATGTGATGTGATCTCCTGCTCTCATATGATGTGATGGTGTGATCTAATATGATGTGATGATCATCTTGAAAAATCTGCAGCTTTTATACTAATTACAAGTGTTCTAGATCATTCTCAAATTTCGACTAATCTACAAGCTTCTAGAATTGTCTTCCAAAAGAACTTTCTCCTTTCAGGAGCAGTCAAAATCCAGAACACTCTTGAATGACCTCATTGAAATCAACAGTGTAAACAAAATACCTAAGCCTATTCATTTCCACTACCAATACAATTCTATTGTTTGGCTTTTCCTTATTCAACAATAAAACTCCTTGGCCTTTAAATAGGCAAGGCCTGCATAATAAAAAGACATCCTGGAATGTTCTTTACAATTCTTGGCTATCCTTAAAGGGAAATAACTAATAGATAAATGTAATTGCTTTCACAATTCTTCTACAATTATTCTTATATATAACACCTCCCCCACCGGGGAAAAGAAAGCTTTACCGTAGTAAAGGTTTCTTTAAGATTACTTTTTCTTTTAACTGTTCAAACTCATCTTGATAAATTGTTTACAGTTATCGTGTACAAAGATATAGTACTTAATGAACATGTTAAAATAAATGAACATCAAAAATGTTTTCTTCAAATGACACACTTGGTCAAAATCATGAATAATTTCACTTTTTATACTCTTGATAGAGCATCAGCAATTACATTATTCTTTCCCTTTATGTGTACAATTTTCAAAGGGAATGGTTGGAGCATTAGGCTCCATCTGTACAGTCTTTGATTCTTTGTTTTGAATTTCTCCAAAAACACAAGAGGATTGTGGTCTGTATAGACTGTAATCTCTCCATTGGTTAGATACACCTCAAACTGCTGAAGGGCTAGTACGAGACTCAGGGCCTCTTTTTCAATAGTTGAGTATTTCTTTTGAAACCGATTGAGTTTCTTAGAGAAGTAGCACACTGGTTTTTCGATGCCTTCTTCATCTTCTTGGAGCAATACTGCTCCTACTCCAACATCACATGCATCAATAGCTACTTTGAACGGCTTTGTGAAGTTTGGAGCTGCCAAAACAGGCTCATTCACCAAAATGGCCTTTAATTTCTCAAACGATCTTTGACATTCGTCAGACCAAACATACTTCACTTTTGCCTTCAGCAGGTTTGTCAGAGGACTAACCACTGTACTGAAATTTGGAACAAATTTCCTGTAGAAGCCACTCATACCTAAGAATCTGAGCAATTCTTTCTTAGTTGTGGGAATTGGGAAGTCTAAGATAGCTTGTATCTTGGCTTCTCTTGGTAGCACTTGCCCTTGACCAACCACATGACCAAGATATGTGACTTTTGCCTTGGCAAATTCACTCTTCATCAGATTCACTACTAGATTGGCTTTGTCCAGCCTGTCAAACAGTGCTCGCAAATGATTCAGATGATCATTCCAAGTATCACTGTATATTAGGATGTCGTCAATGTATACGACACAATTGTCAAGTCCGGCAATCACTTGATTTGTCAACCTTTGGAAGGTTGCTGGTGCATTTTTCATTCCAAAAGGCATGACTTTGCATTGAAACAAGCCTTCAGGTGTAACAAAGGCTGATATCTCTTTGGCTCGGTCAGTCAGTGGCACTTGCCAATATCCTTTAAGCAAGTCTATCTTTGTGATATAGGCAGAATTTCCAACCCTATCAATACAATCTTCTAACCTAGGAATTGGATACGAGTCAGTCTTAGTTACTGCATTTACCTTTCGGTAATCAATGCAAAATCTCTGAGAGCCGTCTGGCTTTGGAACCATTACAATGGGAGAACTCCAACTACTCTGACTCGGTTCGATTATGTCATTATCTAACATAAACTGTATTTCCTTATTCACCATTTCCAACTTGCTTGGATTGAGCCTATAAGGATTCTGTTTGATAGGTCTTACATCACCTACGTCTACATCATGTACAGTTAAAGGTGTACGACCTGGTTTGTCTTTACATACATTCTCATATTCTCTTAACAGGCCAGATATATCATTTCTTTGATCTTCAGGCAGGTGTTTTAATGCCTCATCCATGTTTCCTAACATCTCTGAGTTAGATAACTTTACACCACATGGTTCGTTCTTAGATACATCTGTATAAGACAATTCATTATCTGTCTTTCCATGGTATTCTTCTTCATGTACATTTACATGTTTTTCTTCTTCTTTGACCTGTGTTGTACCTATTGGCTGACTAGCCTCTCGCTCAAAGTATTCTTTTAACATGTTTACATGACAAACTCTTTGAGACTTTCTTCGATCAGGGGTACTGATCACATAGTTGACATCATTCAATTTCTTTTTGACTATGTAGGGACCACTAAACCTAGCTTTCAAGGGCTCACCTTGCAAAGGCAACAACACTAATACTTTGTCTCCAGGCTTGAAACTTCGCTCTTTTGCATTTTTGTCAGCTTGAGCTTTCATTTTTCCCTGCGACTCTTTCAAGTGTTCCTTAGCCACATCACAAGCTTTTGAGAGCCTTTCTCTAAATTTTGACACATAGTCTAGAAGGTTTACATCATCATCCTGAACCATAAACCTCTCTTTGATAAGCTTTAGAGGACCCCTAACCTCATGACCATAGACCAATTCAAATGGACTGAAACCTGTGGACTCATTCGGGGAATCCCTGGTTGCAAACAGTAGGAATGAGATCCCTTTATCCCAGTCATCGGGATAGTCTTCACAATAAGCCCTAATCATGGTCTTCAAAGTCTGATGATAGCGTTCTAACGCTCCTTGGGACTGTGGGTGATAAGCAGAAGACTTAATCTGCTTTATTCCCAACTCCTTCATAACTTGCTGAAATATTCCTGACATGAAATTTGACCCTTGATCAGATTGAATTTCCTTCGGCAGACCGTACCTAGTGAAAAACTGCACCAACGCCTGCACCACTGTCTTCGCAGTGATACTCCTCAAAGGTATCGCCTCTGGAAACCGTGTAGACAAGTCCATAATCGTCAGGAGAAATCTGTGACCCGACCTCGTTCTGGGTAAGGGTCCGACACAATCAACAAGAACCCTAGTAAAAGGTTCATCAAATGCAGGAATGGGTATCAATGGAGCAGGCTTGATAGAAGGCTGTGCCTTACCAATAATCTGACATGTGTGACATGTCTTACAGAAATGCACAACATCTTTGTGCATCTTAGGCCAATAGAAATGCCTCATAATTCTATCTTCTGTCTTCCGAATACCGACATGACCTGCCATAGGTAACTCATGAGCCATTTTCAGAATATCTGCGGTAACAAGGAGGAACTACAACCTGGTGAATTATACACCAATCTTCATCAGCTGGTCTCCGGGGAGGTCTCCATTTCCTCATCAAAATGTCATCTTTGACATAAAAACACTCAGGAACCTTATCAGCCTCAGCCTCAGAACATGCTTTTTGTGACAAGCTTTTTAATTCTGGGTCTGCCTGTTGTGCCTGTACAAGGGAGGATTTACTAAACAAACTATCATTGTTAGCAACAGAGCCTTCAACACTATCCCCATTCAAATCCTTGAAAAAGGTTTCAGCTAACCAGACATCAGTACTCTCCTCTACATCAGCAGATTCCGCATCATCCTTTTCAGCTCTACGAGTCTGAGACCTAGTAACAACACAATCCGGGAAAATCCCTGGAAAATCTTCCTGCAACAATTCAGTTTCAGCTACCTCAACGGGCTTTTCCGAAACCACTGGAGATGCAACAACTTTATCTCCAGCCAAGTCGTTACCTAACAAGAAATCAACACCTTTCATGGGTAATTCTGGAACGACACCAACAGTCACAGGACCACTAACTAGGTCACACTTTAAGTCGACCTTATGCAAAGGAACCGACATGAAATTTGGGCCAATACCTTGAACTAAGACGTTGGCCTTTTCTGAACTCTCCGGAGGAAGAGCCGAATCACCTGGCACCATCAGGGACTGTGCAGCCCCTGTATCCCTAAGGATCACCACTGACCTACCAGCAGCACCAGTCGAACAAGGGGATACTTCACCATCATGCAAAAAACTTCTAAAAGTTTCATCAACCTGCTTGACTTTATCAGCAAATACCAGAGAAACACTCTCAACATCTTGATTGGGCTCTGATGGAACAAACTCCATCGAGGGAACACTTGTTTGCTTGACAAAACCCATGTCTTTCTTAGTTTTGGTTGGCATTCCAACCAATTTCCAACATGATTCTTTCAAATGTCCCGATTTATGACAATGAGTACAAATTTTGGAACTACGACTCTCAGACCGTTTGGTTGATTCTGTGCCCCCACTAGCCTGATTCTTATTAGCGTCTTTGTCCTTGCTTGCATATTTTCCCTCACTAGGTTTATTGTGGGATTCAAATGACCCTTTACCTTTCTTTTTCCAATAATTCTTGAAAGGAGGCCTATCTCCACTACCTTTATGTGTGACCTCAAATTCATCAGCTACTATGGCTGCTTTACTGACTTCAGTAACTCTATGGTCATCTAAGTGAGATTTAATGCCAAAAGGAAGACTCTTTTTGAATTCTTCTAGGAGGACAACTTCCCTAAGGTGAACAAAATCTTTGTCAACTTTCAGTGATCTGTACCACTTATCGAACATCATTTCTTGTTCCCTAGCAAATTCAACATAAGTCTGGCCTGATTGTCTTTGCATGTTCCTAAATTTATGTCTGTACGCTTCTGGTACTAACTCATATGCATTGAGAATTGTTTCTTTTACTGTAGCATAGTCATATGATTGCGTTTCAGAGAGTGAAGAATAGACTTTTGCAGCCTTTCCAACGAAAACACTTTGGAGGAGAAGAGTCCAGTATTCCTCGGGCCAATTCAGTCTCTTGGCCACTTTTTCAAATGACACAAAATATGTATCAACTCCCTCTTCATCAAATTTTGGCACAAGGCGAATGTTTTTCGCCACATCAAAGACTTGGGGAGATTTATCTTTCGCAGAGTTAGTATTTGCATGAGCTAACTCCATTTCTTTCAACTTTAACTGGTACTCCAATCTCATTCTCTCCTTTTCAATGTTTATTTTCTCCATTTCAAGGTTTTCTTTGATTCTTTCCTTTTCCAATTCAATGTTTGCCAGTTGGATCTGAGCATCCTCTGACATATTGATAGAAGTTTCAGGCTCCTCTGTAAGCTTCATGTGACTAGCTAACAAGTCAATTATCTCTGCCTTCTTTAAACCTGGGGCTAGAGATACACCCAAATGATCACAAACTGTTATCAAATCATCTTTCTTCAGTGACTTCAAATGATCATATGACAATTCTGTCATTGCAAGAAATTCTTCAACATCAAATGTAGCCATAGTGAATATACACAAATACAACCAAGTAATAACACAGTACAGTATATTCTAGAACTTTCCAAAAATTTCCAAAATGTTTCCAATTCAAATTGGCTTTTACAAATTTGGTTTTCGTTTCAAATTGCCTTGGCTTGTACAAATTTGGTTTTCGTTTCCCGGACAACTGGTTTTAGTTTCAAACTGGCTTGTACAAATTTGGTTTTTGTTTCCCGGACAAGCCCCCAAAATTATTTGTTACGATACTGCAACAAATAACAAAGATTTTTACATATAAAGTTTAAATTTTCCTTTTTTTATTACAGGAAATAATTATACATAAATAAAACAAATAATGATCTTACATAAATCTCTTGAAGTGTCCGATGTAAAATCCCGAAGTGATGATACTATATCCAAGTAATAATCCAAATGATAAAATCCTAGTTGACCGTGAAAATTCACAATGATGGCGATGATGAAACTGATGTTGAAGTCCGATGAATAATAAGAGTCACTGCAACGAGTTGAAATGTCCGTGAAGACGATGTTGATGATGATTAACAGTTAATTTCAGCAATCCATGGGTTGAAACGTGTTCATTGAACAGGTTGATGATGTTGATGATCTCGATGAGAACTGATAATTTCTCTCTCAAAATAACTGCAAACAGTTCATTGATGCATAAACTGCTCTGATCTGATCTGGTGAAGTGATCTCATATGATGTGATGTGATCTCCTGCTCTCATATGATGTGATGGTGTGATCTAATATGATGTGATGATCATCTTGAAAAATCTGCAGCTTTTATACTAATTACAAGTGTTCTAGATCATTCTCAAATTTCGACTAATCTACAAGCTTCTAGAATTGTCTTCCAAAAGAACTTTCTCCTTTCAGGAGCAGTCAAAATCCAGAACACTCTTGAATGACCTCATTGAAATCAACAGTGTAAACAAAATACCTAAGCCTATTCATTTCCACTACCAATACAATTCTATTGTTTGGCTTTTCCTTATTCAACAATAAAACTCCTTGGCCTTTAAATAGGCAAGGCCTGCATAATAAGACATCCTGGAATGTTCTTTACAATTCTTGGCTATCCTTAAAGGGAAATAACTAATAGATAAATGTAATTGCTTTCACAATTCTTCTACAATTATTCTTATATGTAACAATTATAAGTCGAATAAAACAGTAAAAGCTGAAAAACGTTCGCGTGATATTTGGCAACCTCCCCCCCAAAAAAAAAAAAAAATAAATAAATAAAAAATAAAAAAAAGTTTTTAACTATAATAATGATCGAAGGTAATTTTGTCTCGCGTAGAACTGGACAAATGAAAAAAAGATTGTCACTAAAAAAATGAAGGTAATTTTGACCCACGTAAAATTTGGCGAGCCCCCCCCAAAAAAAAGGAAAAAAAGGTTTTAACAAGCAAAAAAAGGCTAAAAAAGAGAAAGAAGAGACAAGAATAATTATGAACGAAATATCCCCATTACAAATAATGCTGTGATCATCATAAGGGAGGGGTCGCATAACTAGTATGAACAACGTATTTAATTCCAAAATATTTACTACAAATCTCAATAGGGGATCGGGCAGAAATGCTCACCCCCACCCCCACCCCCCCGATCCGCCAGAAATGCTCACCCCCACCCCCACCCCCCCGATCCGCCACTGATTCCAATCAATAATTATATTTATCTGCAATACTGATACTTTGGAATCAAGATACTGAAGATTGATACGCTTTACATAAATTATGACAAAAAGATAATCTACCGATCACCTGACCGATCAGCTGACCAGTTCGCGTATCACTTCGGAGTTGATCACTCGTTGCAGCTGTGTGGAACGCTCACCGAAAATCAACAAAAAGGGCCTGAAATGTAAGTTTAATGATAATCTATTTTAATTTGAACTACTTAATTAATACTTTTAATGTCTCCCCACCAAATGAAAGTCATATCACTTAACTCCAATTTGTATTAAGGCGTACATTTACCAAAGTCTTGGGTTGGAAATCAGAACAGCATTGTCTAACCCATATTTTTGGGTAATGTCGCCTATGAGGTCCATACATGTTAATGTTTGGACCTCATTGGTACTAGGAGTGTTTCCTTCTAGCTGATCAGTGATCTAACTTACAGAGCTACCAAGTCTCACGCACAAAGGGTCCATCTCATGATCTCACGCATGGCACCCATTTTTCTCACGCATCGGGACCCGACAGAAAGAAAGGAGAAAAAGTAGCATTATTCGCCAGATTATACGACAGGCCGACCGCCTTCGCGTCTAGCTCGGCATGCGAGACGAATCGAGAGTGCAGTCAGCGCACAGCTAGTATGTGATACGATGAATCGCGTGCGTGCATCGCATGGTTTTGAAGCCCATATCTCATGCGCGCGCAACTTTCGCAACGTATGAGTGTAAGTACTGGCCGCGAGCGCACAGAGACGTCGAGTCATGAAAATCTCACACATAACATTTTTTTGAACTTGGCATCTCTGAACTTAGCCCTAAATCGTGTACGGATATATAGGGTGAGACTACCACATATTGACCACCTCTTTTGAAACTGACCACCTTGCGCGCGGTAAAATTCTTGCGCATTACAAACGATACGCGCGGGAGAGTAGGCGCAATGTCCATAGAAACGGTAAGAATCAATTTTACGAGAGAAAAAGAAGCAACAAAAAGTAGAAATTCAGTAGAATTAATCAAAATTGAATTGACCAGACCCCAACCCCGCTGAAAAACCAAGAAATCCGATAGGAAATGGCTGTAGAACAAATATCCGTCGTCAATCATGGAATCATGTGCCGGAGCTCACAGTGGAAGTAGTTAGACGATCATTTGGTATGTTGAAATCATAGAACTGATTTGGAAGAGTAAAAATATTTCGCCACCGCGACAAGAATCGGCCGTAAACTTAGTGTATAGCGAGTGGTCGGTTTCAAAAGATGGGTGCAAATGTAAAATCGTTGTTTTCGTAGTTCATCGATATATATGCGCGGATTGAATCGGAGTCGCCGAGCGAAACATAGGAATCTGATCTGCTCAATTTTCTGCACAAATGAGACGAAAAATGAGTAAAATTGATGAATATTTTTGTAGATACGATGCTTAGAAGATTAGGTGGTCAATAAGGGGTAGTTCCAACCATATAAATAAGCTTGTTCATTGAATGAGTGTACGGTACATGGGATGCAACTTCATTTCCGACATATCTGCACCATCGATTTTATTTTTAAACAATAATTCATCAAAAAAATGAGAAAAATATCATGACAAGATGGAAGAGACTTGCCCGATGTTTACGCCTCCATCTTGTTTTCTATTGTTATTCACCTATGATACGGACGCTTGTGTCGCATAATGTAAAAGATAAGAATAAAATCAAGATAAGTGGTATTCTGAAAACGTTCTTATCTTTCTTATCTTCTTACGATATTTATGATAATATTTAAGATAGCGAGAGGGTTATCACATCTCATGATGTCTGCGTTCATTCTAGCTCAAAAATCGATGGTCACTGGCAATAACAGGTATTTCTCCCACCTTTCTTTCATTTACCCTTTATTTTGCCTGTCTCTTTTTCTATCCTTTTTTTCTTTTTTGGTTTATATATTTATGTTCTCTTTAAAATTCTTCTTTTCTGTCTGTCTGTCTTTCTTCCTTCCTTTCATCAGGGTGCTACATAACTTTAGAAACGCTTGCCCAGTCAGGCAAGTAAATTTTATGATAGTTGGAATATACTTGCCCAAAAATCTATTTCACTTGCCTGAAAAAATCCTCGAAAAAAAAGTTTTACCTCTTCCAAAGAAAGTTTTGTGGTTTTATAAACCATTGAAATTTTTCTCTCTTGTGACATGAGCTTATCTACCTTGTTATTGCAATTATTTTTCCAAAGTGATTTTATCTTGTTTGCCATCATGACCAAAATTATGGTCAATATCATATAATTTTTACCCTAATTTTGGTCATTCTACCACTTGTTCACTGCTACCATCCTGCCTGTTGGGAATCTACAGGTAGGACTGGTATGCCAATGCTGTATAGAGCTCACACACTTTAAAAAATGATTAAAATATCATTTTTGTGGCCAAAATTATTAATTTCTATACAGTTGCAATTCAATTTTCATTAGTAACTTAGAATAATTTTTGTATTGACAATAGCGCTCAAAAACTTGAATTTAGGGCATATTTTTGTGAACACCCTCTATTGGTGGAAAGTAATATGGCAAGAAAAGTTTCATTTTTCAAGCACTATTTTTGATAAAGAAAAAAAATAATTTAAAGAATCAAATTTACTTAAGAGCCAAGTAACAATGAAAAGCTGTAATGGAATCTGACAGTGTAAAAAAATCAAGCGTTTGTCCAAAAGAAAAAGAGAAAATAAGCCAAACATTGTCAACCTTATTTTGCCACACATAGAGATGTAACTGAGAACAAGGTTATATCATAACCTTGTTCATTGAATGAGTGCATTCTACTGTGAGAATTTTGCTTTCTGTGTGATTTTTGCTTGCCCAATTCGGGCAAGTAGTTTTGGTCTTTACTTCATAACACTTGCCCGACTCTAATTTTTACTTGTCCTGGGCAATCGGGCAAGTGCTTAAGTAGCACCCTGCTTTCATTCTCCAGTTATATCTTTTGTTTTATTCTTTCGAATCTTTTAACTTCTTCTTTATTTTTCTTTTCCTTTGTTTCATTTATTCTTCATGTTTCTTCCTTTTTTATTTTCCCTTTTCCTTTTTTTCCTTTCTTTTTTTACTGAGTCTTTATTTCTTCATATTTATTTCCCTTTTTTCTCTCTTTCCTTTTCTTTCTTTTTTCCTTGTTCTTTCTACCTTCACTTTTTTGTAATCTTTTTATTTCTTCCTTGTTTTTCTTCTTTCATTCATTCTTTCGTCTTTATATTTGTTTTTTCCCCTTTTTTTTCTTCCTTCCCTTAAATTTCAAAGTCCCCCCTTATTTTTCTTTGTTTTCTTTGTTTTATTTTTTGTTCTTTTTTTCGTTCATTCGTTGCTCTCATTTTTTTACTTCTGCTTTCTGACACTTCTGTGTCTTATTTACTTTCTTTATTTTGTCTCTTTCTTTCACTCATTCTTTTTCCGTTCGTTCTTCATGATTTACTCTCTTTCTTTAATATTTTTTTCTCCCTGTCTTTCTTCTATTAATGTATAAAAATCTTTTTCTTTATTTTTTCCATTATAATGTTTTTCATTTTTTTCCATTCATTCTCCATTTCTTTCTGCTTTTTATTTTCTCTTTTCGTTCTTTTCTTTCTTTTTTCAAATTTACCCTTTCGATTTATCTTTCTTTAGTCTTTAGTTTTGTTTTAATTTCTCTTAACTTTTCCTTTATTTCTCTTTCTTTATTTCTTTTTCCTTTTTTCTTTCATCCTTCTTTGCTTTTTACATTTTTTTATTCCTTCCTTTTCTCTTTCTTTACTTTCTTTCACTCGTTTTTTTTTCTAACTTTTTTCTTTTTTCAGTTCTTTATTTCTTCATTTTATCGTTTTCAATCTTTTTGGGGGGCTTTTTTCGTTTTTTCCCTTTAAGTTTAGACTTTCTTTCCTTTTCTTTCTTTATTTTTACCGTCATTTTTTATTGCTCACTTTATCCTTGATAATCGTTCTCTTCCTCCTCATTTTTTATCTTATTAGTTCTTTTTTCTTTCTTTTAATGTTATATTTTCTCTTACATTCTTTTTGCTTGCTTTCTGTCGTTTACTCTTTCTTTCATTATTTTCTGCTTCGTTCCTTTCATCTTGTTTTTTTCATTTCTGCTTCATTCTGACCATTTTCTGTCTCCTTTATACCTTATTACTTTCTTTCTTCCTGTTTTATTATTATTCGTACCTGCTTTATTTACTTTTTTTTTCTTTACTTTCTTTATTTGTGCACGTGTCTCGAAATAATGATCAGTCATTGCGTATAAAATGCATATTTCGCGCAGTGCGCCCATGATATTCTCTTGACATAAGGAAAGCTTCTTTTGGTTAAACTGCCAATGTACATGTAAAGCGCATTTTGATTGGTAAAATCCTAAAAAAGGGCATGTTGAAGATAGGGAGGCAGTCCTTACAGAGATAAGAACACGTTAAGAAGATTTTCAGAATACCGATTTGCAATGATCTGCTCAATTTTCTGCACAAAATGAGACAACAAAAACTAGGTAAAACTGATTATTTGTAAATATTTTCGCAGATATGATGTTTAGAAAATTGGGTGGTCGATAAGGGGTAGTTCTAACCATACCATGCATACTTAAACTATGAAGACTGGAGCATTAAATTGCTGAGAAAATGAAATCCTGAATAATTCATTTCATGACTAAAAATCACATGTGGACGTTGAGATGGGTACCCCCAGGATAATAAATTCTAATAGTTTACGGAAGTAAACCACAATGGTTTTCTTTGTAAAATAAAGATAATTATACATTTATTTATTCTTCCAAACATCATCAAAATATAGTTTAACATAAACTTTTAAAATCTGGAGACACTATAAAAACACACGATTTTACAAAGTCTTTGCATAAATTAGAGATTTTAGAATATATCAAAATGTTGATCGTTGATAAGGGTCTGAAAAAAGCAAATATGATTCCAGTTATGGATGACATGGTTGAATCTTTATTGATTTTATTATTTCACTATTTAAGGACGTTTTAGAGTTAAAATTAATGGGACCTGCTGTCTGACTGGGTCTTCAAAGTTGCCGTATTTGAATGATATGCAATCTTGCGCAGTCAAGAGAATTATGCCTCTATTAGACCTCACGAATTCACCAAATGAGTTTTAATCATTTGTTCTCAGTGGATACCGCATCAAACTTCATCAAATTTTCAAGATAGGTAGGCCTATATAATAAAGTGTATACCAAAGTAAGAGAAAGCCTTTTAATTGGTAAAACTATATCTATTTGAAGTCAGAAACTCCCTCATTTGGCACGAATGGTGCAAAAACTCGGAAAAAAACGAATCTTCAAAGACGTCAATCTGCTCAAAAATTACAAAGTATTTTGCAAGCAGCACTTTTTTCAAAATCCATGTCATTTTCATCAAATTCAGCTAAATTGTAGAGGAATGCGTATCGAAGGTGTAGGGAAGTTAAAAATATGGGGTCCATGTGCTCGGTTTTTAACTATGAGTGTCCAAAGTGATGCGAGTTGGCATGAAAATCGCCTAAAATGCGCCAAAAACATGAAAAAGTCCAATACTAGTAATACCATCTAAAATGCGAATGGCTCCGTAGTTTTGTTCCCTAACATTCAAAATCCATGTCATTTTCATCATACTCTCTAAATTTGTAGAGGAATGTATTCTTAAGGCATTAAAATTTAAATTATCAGTGTCCAAAGTGTTGCGAGTTGGCTTGAAACAGTCTATAATGCGCCTGAAACATGCAAAAGTCTAATACCGTCCAAAATGTCTAAAATACGAATGGTTCCTTGGTCCTGCTCCCAAACATTCAAAATCCACGTCATTTTCATCATACTCTCTAGATTTGTAGAGGAATATTTTCTGAAGAAGTTAAGACATTCAAACTATGGGGTCCATGTGCTCGTTTTCAAATTATCAGTGTCCAAAGTATTGCGAGTTGGCTTGAAACAGCCCAAAATGCGTGGAAAACAAGCAAAAGTCTGTTAATACCGTCTAAAATGCGAATGGTTCCACAGTCTTACTTCCAAACATTGAAAATCCATGTAATTTTCACCATACTTTGCACATAGATACTTTAGCACCTGAATATTCCAAATATGCAAAAATTGATATGGGTCCATGTGCTTGATTTTTTGCTATAGAGCTTGAAAGTTGACCGAAAATGGATGATATAAGAATTGCGCATCCAAAAGATTCTGGCATTTGTAGACCTCATGAGATCACAACAATGAGTTTAAAGCCCTATTACTCAGTCAAAAATCCATGAAATTTTCATCAAATTTTGCAATATGATTAATAATTGTGTCCGTAAGATGGATAATCTATCCATATCGCTGTCCATTGTTTTGTTCATTTACATGTAAGTTTAACAACACTCTTAGTTCTTAGAAATTGCGGGAAAGATACTCAACCTCAACAATTTCAAATATCAATAACAAACTTGAGAAATTTCAGAAATGCTGCACTTTATTCAAAACCCATGTCATTTTCACCAAACTTTGCAAAGTTGTAGAGGGAGGTATACCTAAGAGGTGCAAACATTAAAAAATATGGGTTCATGTGCTTGTTTTCAAACTACCAGCTCTCTTATGAGAGCAAAATTGCTTTTATTAAAACACCCGAAAAACGTGCCAAAAGCAGTATCTATGTGAGGTAAAATTCCGAACTATTCCATTTATTCATACTTGGGGTCATATTCATCATACTTTGCAGCACTACAGACAAACTATTTTGAAAGTATAGAGGAATAAAAAAAATGGTCCATGGAATAATTCTAGTTTATTAGCTTCATAAAATAACACATCAGATCTGCAGTTAGTGCAGACAAGGGGAAAAATCAGCTCACATTACCTTCAGCTGATTAAAATCTCTAGGTCATCCATTGTGACGTCAGCGCGCAGAGTGTAAAATATGCGCTGATCATGATGCGCACAAACATAACTGTGTAACGTCCTTAGAATGAAAGGTTTTGTTGTGTTTTACCAACATTTTTTATAGTTTCTGTGTATCAAAATTATTATTGAATGATCTATCACACCTGTTTTTTCCAATGTAATTTCAACTTCTATGATTTATTACGTAGGATTATTATTTTCAAATTTCGAGGCACGTTTGCATGTCATGCATGTAGTCTACACACGTGATGCCACTATGTCATTAAGAAAGAAGTTATAACAGGTTCGGAGGTGTCATAAATATTTAGTCAGGTTGTTGTCCCCAATCTTGGCAAAGAGGGCTTTGTGAAATGGTTAGCAGACAAGTAGCTCACTATCTCTGATTTAGTCCAAAAGTTAGACTTATTATGACAATGTTGAGAATCGGGCCCCTGGCCACTCAGCCAGGTTCTCACTTCTAGCTGCTCCTAGCCAGGAGGTTCCTAGAGTGTAAAAATTATTGACTAACGTATGCTTACTCTCCATGGAGCCAGGGATTGCGTCCAATTCATGTGCGTGTACTGCGAAAAACACTGA
Source organism: Lytechinus variegatus (assembly GCF_018143015.1). Lineage (NCBI taxonomy): Eukaryota > Metazoa > Echinodermata > Echinoidea > Temnopleuroida > Toxopneustidae > Lytechinus > Lytechinus variegatus. The sequence goes on along the minus strand of NC_054753.1, from coordinate 24,233,364 downwards.
AACTTTCGCCCCCAAGATTTCTACTTCCTTCTAAACCTAGATCTAGCACTAAACAGTAGAGGCGCATGGCCAATATTTGAGACTGTCTCCTATGTGGGAGATTATCTCCCGGGGGGGGGGGGCACTCAGTATATAATGCATAGTGGGTATGTGCTGTGGAGGGGACCCCCATTTTTACACCCAAATTTCCGTTCCAAGGCATAGCATTTTTGTCTTATTGAGAAAAAAGAAGAAAGAAATCCGCTCCAAAGCTTCGCATATTTTTTGTTACACCGTTCCGGTCGCATTGATCTGCTGCAATTTTGGTGAAAAGCGGCCGCCGAGTGCTGTCTGACCATCGTCTCTGGGCGAGCGCACCCAGTGGAGGCTGCGCTAGCTGCACCATGCAGGCATGCCCGTTCCTTAGGGGTGCATATGCACATACTCACATGCTGGCGATCCGTTCCAAGGACCCGTTTTCACAAAATTGTAGTTCAGAAGCCTGTTCCGAGGATCCTTCTATTTACAATAAGCCCGCTCCAAAGCCCCCCTTTTTTGTCTTGCCCGCGGCACACCCCTACCACTTTTTTGGTCGTGCTACTGTGTGTGGATAGCTGCATCATGCAGGCATGCCCGTTCCTTAGGGGTGCATATGCACGTACTCACACGCTGGCGATCCGTTCCAAGGACCCCCGTTTTCACAAAATTGTAGTTCAGAAGCCCGTTCCGAGGACCCTCCTTTTTACAATAAGCCCGCTCCAAAGCCCCTGTTTTTTGTCTCGCCCGCGGCACAACCCTACCCCTTTTTTGGTTGAGTGCCCCCCCCCATTATCTCCAAAACCAGAGACCTTTTTGGGTATCCAATTTCAGAGACAGTCTTCAGTTTGGAGACCAATTTCCTCTGTTTACATTTGCTGCAAAAGGATTACCTTGGTGGCAAATAAAAATGTGATAAGCAGATTCCTCATGAAAAATTATCCCTTTTCACCGTGTACTTTTGTTTTGATGAGGATTTTTATTGTCATCCACACACGAAACAAATGGGCTTCTGACAGTCAGTGAGACAAAATTTTGGATGGACAAAATTATGCTTTTGTTGGTGTTGGTCTTTTATTCTTTTGCAAAGCAAGTCTCCAATATGGGACATTGTCCAGAGCTCATAACGGAGAGAGTCTCCCATACTGGTCGTGTGCCTCTACTGCTATATCATGTAAATGGGAATATGGGGATACAAGTTACTACAACTTCATTTCCAATATATCTATGATATTGGTTTCATTTTAAAACAAGAATTAGAAAGAGTTCCATATGCACCCCCCACCAAAAATAACAAAAGATTGTTGAAACTTCCGGTTTGTTCACTTCAGTTCAGATTTTTCTATCATTTTTGTAATGTTGCTTACCTTAGTTGGGACTTGAACTCACCTTGTTTTATCTACAGTCAAGACCTCTTCCCGCTATGCTAGCAAAAAGTGCTGCTGGAAGGGGTATTTTAACGATTATCAGCTGATAGTTCGACTAGTCTAGACTCACAGACCCTTAATTCACTGACTTAAGCAATGTCTATGGACAATTACACGCACTAGATCCTGCTCGAAATTTGACGGAATAAAGCCATATTTTGGTATGTATTTCTACTCCCCAGATATGTTCTATATCAGGGGTAGATATTCTAAACCTTATCCATGTTTATATTTTCAATTTTAGTGGGGGTGCATATGGAACTCTTGCACAAGAATTCATAAAAAAAAAACGAGAACAAATAATTATGAAAAGACTGTGAAAACTTGCCACCGTGTTTACGTCGCCACCTTGATTTCTTTGGTCTTTTGCCAAGGCTACAGCACTGGTATTGCGGTGGGATTTGAATCCTTGACCCTTGGTTTGAGGGTCGTTGACTGAACCACTACACCGCTATACCTTCACTCTGTTTTTACTTTGTTACTACATGTAGGTTTACCAAATGGAGAAAAGCAGGTTAAATGTTCGACCCTGGTGATGAATCTCTTAAGGGTTCCATGATCATGATGTATCTGTCTACTGGGGATGATGACAAGTCTGGCAGGAGGCAATCTAATGTTCCACACTTCAATGTCTTGGAAGACACTCACAGGAACAACACTGTGTTTTGTGGAAACGGCCCCAAGCAGACAAATGCCTCGTCATATTCTGGTATAGGGACTTTGTCACAAAGCCAGTGGGATACTTTTGGAGGCAGTACGAGATCTCCCGGGAGAAGCAGAGCCGGGGAGATTGGCAGAAGTACATGTAGTGATAATTCCCACTTACAGGGACTATCGGATGGAAAGGATGTATTGGGTGCCGCGTTTGAGGAACCAAACAGGAGGTTCCCTGAGGTAAGATTCATACCAGCATTTTTTTAATGATTTTTGTCTCACCTGCGAAGCAGAGTGAGACTAGGCGCCGCTTTTCCGACTGCAGCGGCGGCGAAGGTTAAGTTTTGAAATGACAGCAAAACTTATATATGGACGTAGTTCATGAAACTTGGGCATAAGGTTAATCAAGTATTACTGAGCATCCTGCCTGGGTGTCAGGTCACTTGACCAATGTCAAAGGTCATTTAGGGTCAATTAACTTTGGCCAAATTGGGGATATTTGTTGAATTACCATCATAACTTTGTAAGTTTATTGGTCTAGTTCATACAACTTGGACATATGAGTAATCAAGTATCACTGAACATCTCATGTGAGTTTCAGGTCACATGACCAAAGTAAAAGGTCATTTAAGGTCATCAAACTTTGGCCATTTTGGAGGTAATTATTAGATTGCTGTCATAACTTTCAAAGTTTATAGATTTAGTTTATAAAATTAATCAAGTATTGCTACCAAATCTTAGATTGCATGATCAAGGCCAAATGTCATTTATTGTCAATGAATGTAGTATTGTATCATTACATGTATCATATGAATGGTGTTTTTTGTGAATAATTATTTTTTAGTAGTTTTCAAAGTCAGCACTGCTGCTATATTGAATGGCATGATGCAGGTGAGACTGCCAGAGGCACTTGTTTTACTCATTACTTCTTTAAGTGATGGTCCAGACTGGAGATATTTATATTTCAATAAATAGAGTAAAATTCACAGAGCAAAATGCTGAAAAATTTGGTCAAAATCATGTAACAAATAACGAAGTTATTGAATTTTAATGATTTGCATTATTCTGGTGAAACAGTTCTAGGCATGTCTTGATTAATATCCATTAGGGTCAATGAACTGTCACTGAATGTTCATTGTGAAATACTTATGAACTGTCAAGCAAAAAATCAATATATCAGTCACATCAAATTTCAGTATAATATAAGCCTACATGTACATTATTGATGTGTACTATTGATATTATGTATTTTTTAAATTGGATTGAATCAATTGAATAGTTTCCCTGTAATTTGGTGGCTAACTAATTTTTAAGAAGTAGGCCTACTCTGGGCTGAAAATAATTATAATCTTAAAAAAAAATGAAATTCTAATTGAGCAAGATGCTGAAAATTTCTTCAAGATCTGATAACAAATTACAAACTTATTTAGTATTAAAATTTAGCAACATTTGTTAAAACAGTTATGCATGTGGTTATGGATATTCATTGGGTTGGCTGATGGTTTCACATTCCCAGATTCCTTTTTCTTTAATGTCTCCCATGGATATTCATTGGGTTGGCTGATGGTTTCACATTCCTTTTTCTTTAATGTCTCCCATGGATATTCATTGGGTTGGCTGATGGTTTCACATTCCCAGATTCCTTTTTCTTTAATGTCTCCCATGGATATTCATTGGGTTGGCTGATGGTTTCACATTCCCAGATTCCTTTTTCTTTAATGTCTCCCATGGATATTCATTGGGTTGGCTGATGGTTTCACATTCCCAGATTCCTTTTTCTTTAATGTCTCCCATGGATATTCATTGGGTTGGCTGATGGTTTCACATTCCCAGATTCCTTTTTCTTTAATGTCTCCCATGGATATTCATTGGGTTGGCTGATGGTTTCACATTCCTTTTTCTTTAATGTCTCCCATGGATATTCATTGGGTTGGCTGATGGTTTCACATTCCCAGATTCCTTTTTCTTTAATGTCTCCCATGGATATTCATTGGGTTGGCTGATGATTTCACATTCCCAGATTCCTTTTTCTTTAATGTCTCCCATGGATATTCATTGGGTTGGCTGATGGTTTCACATTCCCAGATTCCTTTTTCTTTAATGTCTCCCATGGATATTCATTGGGTTGGCTGATGGTTTCACATTCCCAGATTCCTTTTTCTTTAATGTCTCCCATGGATATTCATTGGGTTGGCTGATGGTTTCACATTCCTTTTTCTCTAATGTCTCCCATGGATATTCATTGGGTTGTCTGATGGTTTCACATTCCCAGATTCCTTTTTCTTTAATGTCTCCCATGGATATTCATTGGGTTGACTGATGATTTCACATTCCCAGATTCCTTTTTCTTTAATGTCTCCCATGGATATTCATTGGGTTGGCTGATGGTTTCACATTCCCAGATTCCTTTTTCTTTAATGTCTCCCATGGATATTCATTGGGTTGGCTGATGGTTTCACATTCCCAGATTCCTTTTTCTTTAATGTCTCCCATGGATATTCATTGGGTAGGCTGATGATTTCACATTCCCAGTTTCCTTTTTCTTTAATGTCTCCCATGGATATTCATTGGGTTGGCTGATGGTTTCACATTCCCAGATTCCTTTTTCTTTAATGTCTCCCATGGATATTCATTGGGTTGACTGATGATTTCACATTCCCAGATTCCTTTTTCTTTAATGTCTCCCATGGATATTCATTGGGTTGGCTGATGGTTTCACATTCCTTTTTCTTTAATGTCTCCCATGGATATTCATTGGGTTGGCTGATGGTTTCACATTCCCAGATTCCTTTTTCTTTAATGTCTCCCATGGATATTCATTGGGTTGGCTGATGGTTTCACATTCCCAGATTCCTTTTTCTTTAATGTCTCCCATGGATATTCATTGGGTTGGCTGATGGTTTCACATTCCTATATCTTTAATGTCTCCCATGGATATTCATTGGGTTGGCTGATGGTTTCACATTCCCAGATTCCTTTTTCTTTAATGTCTCCCATGGATATTCATTGGGTTGGCTGATGATTTCACATTCCCAGTTTCCTTTTTCTTTAATGTCTCCCATGGATATTCATTGGGTTGGCTGATGGTTTCACATTCCCAGATTCCTTTTTCTTTAATGTCTCCCATGGATATTCATTGGGTTGGCTGATGGTTTCACATTCCCAGATTCCTTTTTCTTTAATGTCTCCCATGGATATTCATTGGGTTGGCTGATGATTTCACATTCCCAGTTTCCTTTTTCTTTAATGTCTCCCATGGATATTCATTGGGTTGGCTGATGGTTTCACATTCCCAGATTCCTTTTTCTTTAATGTCTCCCATGGATATTCATTGGGTTGGCTGATGGTTTCACATTCCTTTTTCTTTAATGTCTCCCATGGATATTCATTGGGTTGGCTGATGGTTTCACATTCCCAGATTCCTTTTTCTTTAATGTCTCCCATGGATATTCATTGGGTTGGCTGATGGTTTCACATTCCCAGATTCCTTTTTCTTTAATGTCTCCCATGGATATTCATTGGGTTGGCTGATGGTTTCACATTCCCAGATTCCTTTTTCTTTAATGTCTCCCATGGATATTCATTGGGTTGGCTGATGATTTCACATTCCCAGTTTCCTTTTTCTTTAATGTCTCCCTTATAAAAATCTAAGTTGAAGCAATTAAAATCAGTTGTCAATTCTTGGAGGACAAAACTTGAATAAACATAATTTCATATGATATGTAGGAACAAGTGGGGACGTGACATCAATTTGTTCATTAAATATTCATAAGTACGTGTATAGAACAGTTTATCCGAAATAAAGCATACAGTGTATCTGTAAGTCAGGTTAATTTGTTCTTAACTTGTCCAATTTTGATCAAATTTTCAGTGTTTCGTTTGTCTGATTTTCCCTTATCTGTTCAAACCATATTCAGCCTGTAGTACCCCTTAATACAAAATGTGCTATCGGTGACCAAGCTTTCTCATGAGGTTGAAAGTTTGCTTCCTCAATATTGTAATATTTTTGTTTTGTGTATTTGCCCCCTAACCATTTGTTTGGATTTCTGATTGGGCAGGATCAATACAAGTTAATCTCTCTTCATTTGAAAATTGCATGTACATGTAAAGTAGTTAATCAATGTGTAAATATTTGCACAGTCAATTGTAAATATAGCTCTGCCCTGTGACCCATATAATTTTTTCCTCCAGTTTTGTGATTTCAAAATTTTAACCCCTTATTTCTCCAAGCACAATAAACTTGATTGAAAAAATTCTGTAATGCAGGCTTGAAAGTCAAGTCCACTCCAGAAAAATGTTGATTTGAATAAATAGAGAAAAATAAGAAAGTTATAACATTTTAATGTTTCGCATACATGTATTTTTTCACAAAACAGGTCAGTGATATGCACAATTCAGTGACATGCAATTGAGACGGTCAATGATGTCCTTCACTATTTCTTTTGTTTTTCATTGTTTGAATTATACAATATTTCATCTTTTACATATTTGACAATTAGGACCAACATGAATGAACCATATAGTATTAAACAATGCTTATAAAATAAAAAAGTAGTGAGTGGATGACATCATTAGTCTCCTCATTTGCTTACTGACAATGACAAGGATGAGCATATAGCTGTTTTGTGAAATTGAGCAAAATATTAAAATGTCATGACTTTCTTATTTCACATTCGATTTTGATGGAATTTTCATTGTAATGCTTGTTTGATTTTTCTCTTTTTCGTAAAATTTTTGTTGTTGTTAGAATGGTCTTGTTCTTTAATTGACTTCAGGAGAATTCATCCTGATGTCAAGATGGTTTGAAAAAAAAACTAGCTCTAAAAACTGAGGTAAAAAATTGTCAAAAAGGACAGGAGTTCTGAAATATTTTGACATTTGTAGTTCAAATTTTAATAACTATATTTCTTTCCAGTGATCATAACATGATCCAGTCCTTTAATTTGTTACTTGCATTGTTATACAGTGCGTCCCAGAAAAAAGAAACCGAGATTTAGCGATCATTTATCATTACTTAATCATAAATAAAATAGACAAATGACCTACCATTTTAAAGCTGAGAATCTCCTCATTCATCTGATATTACTTAGATTATTTCTTATTCACGCATGAGTGAGCAAAAACAATTTGAAAAAAGGATACCAAAAACTCATTTGGCGGGGGTATTTGGGTTTCAAAAAGAAACCCACATTTTTGAAAAGTTCGATATTTCCTCTTTAATTTGATACCTAAATCACAGAAAATGATCAAGAAATAACAAAGTTCTGGTCATTTGAAATAAGGCTTGAATTTCAATAATTTCATAAAATGAAGAGGTTCTCCAGGCTGGCTTTCAAACTCACTCGACACTCTGTTTTGTTGACGATCAGCCATGCATTAAAACTTTTGTTCACCATGCGAAAGCTTCTGTGGGAAACCGGTGAAAACACGTTTATCTCATGAAATTATGGAAATACAAGCCTTATTTCAAATGGCCAGAACTTTTTTATTTCTTGACCATTTTCTGTAATTTAGGCACCAAATTAAAGAGCAGATATTGAACTTTTCAGAAATGTGGTTTTCTTTTTGAAACCCAGATACCCCCCGCCAAATGAGTTTTTGGTATCTATTCTTCAAATTGTTTTTGCTCACTCATGCGTGAATAAGAAATAACCTTAGTAATATCAGATGAAAGAGGAGATTCTCAGCTTTAAATTGGTAGGTCATTTTTCTATTCTATTTATGATTAAGTTATGAAAAATGATCGCTAAATCTCGGTTTCGTTTATTCTGGGACGCACTGTATAATGCTCATTTGGAATCCAATATGCATGTTTTGTATTTTTGACCCAGGGGGGCACTCGACCCAAAAAGTGGTAGGGGTGTGCCGCGGGCGAGACGAAAAACGGGGGCCTTGGAGCGGGGTTATAGTAAAGAGGAGGGTCCTCGGAACGGGCTTCGGAACTATAAATGTTTGTGAAAACGGGGGTCCTTGGAACGGATCGCCGAGTCCGTATGCATCCCCATGGAACGGCATGCTTGCATGATGCAGCTAGCGCAGCCTCCGTCGGGTGCGCTCGCGCAGAGGCGATGTTCGGATAGCGCTCTGCGGCCGCTTTTCTCCAAAATTGCAGCTCACTGCAGTAGATCAATGCGACTTGAACGATGTAACAAGAAATATGCGAAGCTTTGGAGCGGATTTCTGTCTTATTTTTTCTCGATAAAAAGAAAATGGTATGCCTTGGAGCGGCTTTCTTTGTGCTTTTTCTCAATAAGACAAAAATGCTATGCCTTGGAACAGAAATTTGAGTGTAAAAATGGTGGTCCCCTCCGTGGCACATACCCACTATGCATTATATACTGAGTGCCCCCCCCCCGATTTTTGGTAGGCCTACATGTCAAGCAAGCATCTGGAAAACAAGTTACATGTATATTACACTTATACCATGGTCACATTTGCTCTACGGCGAGTTAAAAACAGTTGTTTAACATTTTTTGTACCAGCTGCATATTCATTTGAATAAAAATTAATGAAACGGCTGTTTTCGACTCGCCGTACGGCCGCCATAGAGCAAATGTGACCAAGGTAATATGCATGAAATTTGAATTGCAAAGAAAAATGGTCTATTCCACATTTTCATTCATCCATTTCCACTTGACATGTCTCACATTCCATCATGCTCCTCATATCATCATCACTGACTGCATGGCATACCAGAACATTCATGTATTAGTCTGTGATCACAGACCTTTTTAGACAGCCTATAACATTTTTTTTAAATGGGGAAAAGATTTAAAATACAGACTGTGATTTTGATATGTGCATGTTCATGATGTGTGATAGCCTAATTCTTCACAGCATATTTGAAAACAAGGAACTATGCCTGTGGTATACGTGTATGTCCCATCTTTGGGACTTCACGATCAAGTGCGTTTGCTGTTCTTGGGCTTGGGGTGTTGCTAGGGACGGTTGTTGACTTTTGACCTCTTGAAAGCTTCCAGAAGCTTGCCCCTGTTTGGATTCCCCCTATTGGTATGGGTTTCATTCACGGTGATGACTTGAGCTCTGAGATGGACATTCTTCAATTGCCATTGAACTCAACTGGGATGTTTGAAGAAGAATTCAAGAATAAATATTGACCTTGTGCAGTGATTACATCTTTACAAGAACGTCTAATAATAGAGGGAAACCAATATTTTCCGCAATTTTAGAAGGGCATTGTAGAGAGAAAACAATATTTTCCGCATTTTAGAAGTGCATTGTACTGCATAGGTTACATTTTGACCATTGGCGCCAATCAGGGAAAATCAATCATCTTTTTTAAGGCAGGCTACACTTTGCTTAACATTTGTACAAAATTTTCTCATATTCTACAAGTGATTGTTCAAAACTTTTAATGCTCAAGTGAGTTTAAGGTACAGTATCTTTAATGATTTTCCAAAGACAATATCTTATTAAGGCTGCATATGTTGAAATTGTTAATAATATCCAAAGGTTGTATACATGTAGAAAGTTTTAGGGTTTGAAACCTAACATTTTAATTTCTACCCTGAGTTCATAAGTTGAATATGTTATTGATTGATGATATTTTTTTGCATACCTGTAGTACGGTACATTGTTTGTATAGGTCCTATATAGTAACTGGCCTATCACCGGTGTATATTATCTCAAAATCTCGGGGAGCCACTTCCATTGACGAGTAGATAACATGCGTGATCATGGGGTCTCAAAAATTACCCTAAACACATATTTTCCATATTCTGAAAATGCACCCTTATTTACATGTACATGTATTGGCGGGTGAAACTCTGCCCTTTGCAAGTATTGGAAACAAAACGATACTCTTGGCAAGTATTCCCTGAATTGACCCCCCTTGTACAACAATATTTTCACTGTTACATGTATGTCACTGTCGTCAGAATACCTGATTGTGTTTAGGAAAGCCCTGAGGAAAGCCCCATCTCCAAAATCTCGCGCGATATTGTACTCTAAACACTGTTGAATCTTGGGGCAGAAAGTACATCCTTTATAAAACAAATTAGTGTTATTTTTTACACCCTCGCACTTTTTACCCTAAACATGTAGCTTTCCTAGCGAAAATAGATACCCCTTTTTCATTATTTTAGTGTTTTTGACACCCTTATTACATTACCTACGTAACGTGCCCTATCTTGAAAAAGACATCCTTTTTACGTGTTTTATGGGTCGCGCATGTTATCCACTCGTCAATGTAAGTGCCTCCCCCCCCCTGGGCTCGAAATCACAAAATGAGGCAAATTGAGGGCCTTCAGCTTACATTAAGTTGAATTATTGAAATACATGTATGTCAATCATGATGAGAACCTCATTGACTGGAAACGATATCCTAATTCCTGTTGATATCTTTTCTGAGGCAAAATGTACATAGTACGGTTGGTACTAATACGTTTACTTGAAAATTATCAAGCTTTTTCAAGAGTCCAGCATTGATACTGTATGTGGATACTCGGATAAACTTATTCCTTGCTAATGCAAGAAAGTGCAACAAATTGAAGTAGATAGGTGTACATGTATATTATTGACCTTTTGTAAATGAGCATAGTAAAAATTTCATGATTTACAATGATTATTGTATATAAATGTACTTTTAAAAACAAAATTACATTCATGTATTGCAGCTCCAGATCATGCTCATCTTCAGTATGTTGATGCAGGCAATAGTGGTACACTGTAGTCCTACCATTCACATCTTTTGATCATGTCTTTATTATAATTTCATCCCTGCTTGCACAATTTCCATCATTGGAATTTTGGATCAATTTATTCTCGCGAATGTATCATGTATCATGCCTGATTTAATACCTGAAGGTTGTACATGTACTTTAGTTTAATGCATCATCCATGCATTTTCATCCTTTGGGGAAGAATGGATATTAGCGCATAGAGTGCAGGGCTATTGCATGTTTTATATGTGTGTACATTTTTACCATGAAAGGGCAACTGTTTTCTTTAAAGAATAAATCTTGGACTGTTTTTTTTTTCAAGGAAACTTATAGATTCCTGATGGAATGCACTACACTTATAAATGCCCATCTTGAACAAAAAGAATTAGGGTATTCTTGGTGTTAGAAGTGACTGCCTAATATTCAATATTTTCATCTTTATTATTTAACACAACAATTTGTCTACTCAATGTTCCACTTTGTCTTGATCTATTTGTACTGAATATTATTTTTAATAATACAATGCTTGAACATTAATGCTGGTATTTATTTGGAAAAGAAGCATTCGGTTTAAGAGTTAAACTGGGTGCTGTGGCTTTTTACCTAGTAATAATCCAGCTTCATATGGTAGTTAGAAACTCATTTGAAGGTCAGAGTTTCAAGTCCTGAGTCACTGCTTTGGAGGATTACATTTTAATAATGACCAGTCAACACCAGACATATCTGTAGATAATTGGTACATGCCTGTAAAAGAAAACTTGTAGTTTACAGTAGGCCTACCGGTATATAATTTACAGCTTTCATGAGTTTTCTTTGACAATTTACTTTGATACATGTTTGAAAAAAGTTTTCTCACATCTCAGTTACATGTACATTGTAAGACAGTGGACAATTACTTTCGCATTATTTTGACATTGTCTTGACTTATGACTATCTAGAATAGATTGTGATATGTTAATATCTAGAATTTGAATTCCTCCTTTTTTGTCCACTCTGCAGGATCCTTGGTTTGGCCGTCTTCAAAAAAGAACACACCCCTCTTCTAAAACCAATCATACACATGGTCCAATCCATGTCAATGAAGAGAGTGGGCATTCCACAGAAGGATCATTCCATTTATCAGATCTAGAGGGGGAATCTGTATTGGAGGGATCCGATGACATGGAATATTCTTCGGGCTCTGACTGTTCATCTCCAGGTAGGTGTATGAATTGATTTTGCTATAAAGGGCAAGTCTACCCCCAACAAAAAGTCCATTTGAATTAAAAAAACAGGTTATTACTTTATAAAGTTATGCTAATTTCACAAACAGTTAATCTGCTCATATTGGTCAGTATGCTCATGAGTGAATTTATGACGTCATCCACCCACTATTTCTTGATAATGTAATTATATATCATTGCAAAAGTGAAACTATCTTTGATTTCTCCCTGAATATGTTGAATTATAATTGCTATAACCTACATGTATTCTGATTTGATTGAGGCTCTCATTTTTGTCAGATCTGCAGAAAAGGAAAAAAATATTAAACACTAAAATACAAAAGAAATAGTGACATTATCGAATCTGTGATCTGCATATCACTGTATTGTGCAAAGAGCTGTTTTAAGTAAACTAAGCAAAATTTCAAAATGTCACAACTTTCCTACTTGTATTTAGCATCTGATTTTGATGGAATTTGTCAGTGTTAATAACTTTTGAAAATTTTTAATTCAAATCAACATTTTTGTTGGAGGTGGCTTGACCTTCAAAAAGATGCTATTTTTACAATAAACTTTTTGTGAGGGTGAACTTCTTCTTTAACAAATGAATGTCTTTCAATAACACCCCTATGGTATTCCCATTTATTTATCAATCATGGCTCAAAATCAAAATTGTATATATATTTCTTCATTATGAAAACCAAAAATGCATGTATACTGTCAATATTGAATAGGTGATTTGAATATTGTATGATGCAACCCTATTTGAAAATGATTTTACATATTTACCAAAAGAGTTACACTATTACATTTATTGCATTTAACAGCAATGTAATATTTTGTTAGTGTAAAAATTGTATTATTTTTTTTTAATCATAAGCAAATACATCTATGTGTTGAATGCTTCTTTTGTACACAAACTCTCTTTCATGCATGTTGTCACTTAATATCCGTTCTATGCAATCTATTATAGGCTGGGAGTAAATTTTCAAACATGCCAATATCTTTTATATTGATCCCATGCTTCATTGCTTGTTCAAATATTGACACTGCAATATGACAAGGGATGATGTATAACACCAGCTGTTAATAATAGTTATGAGACGTGATAATATTGCCTTGATGAATGCTAGACAGTAATGACAACAAGTTCAGTGTTCAGGCAACGAGTATAAAAGATTTTGCAAAGAAACACAAACATTTCTCTACTGTAGTTTATCACATATGCAGTATTAAACAAATCTATTGGAAAACTCAATTGCAGACCAGGGTCCCGTAACACAAAGGATATCAATTAATCTTACGCTTGAATTTCATGATTGATTGCACATTGTAGTCAATGCAATCAATCGTAGAAAAAATGTTCTCTGATCATTGCTAAGCCTTGTGTTACGGGCCCCAGATCAGAGTTTAAACAGATTGAATTTCAGCTTATAAGGAAATGTGCATTTTGGCATTACTCTGGTATTAAAAAAAATATATTAATATATTATTTTCCTTTTTCCTAATTTACAGTACAAAGGCCAAAGAAACTTCCCATCTCCAGTACTCATTTTATTGATTCCAGTCATGACATCTCCCCAAGAGCTAGGAGAACAACTAACATTGGTCAAAGGATCTCTTCTTCTAAATATGATGGGTTGTCATGGCAACAGTATAAATCTGTTGTTGCTAGGAGGGAAGATGACCGCAGTCACATTGGGAGGATAGATGCTGAAGGGAAGGACAAGGGAAGAATTGTCTCTTCAGAAAATTTGTCGAGAACATCGTCAGAGTTTCACAGTAATGGAATTGTAGAATCTTATGGTCATCAGGGAAGATTACCATCGGATGGGTTGTTAGGAAGATATCCGTCATCACCAATCTCATCAGCATTTGATACAGTCAAAGGCCAACCTGATCTTTGCAGTAGTGACATAGAGCGTAGCCAGGATGCAAGAATGTCCACACTTGTAGGTAGCCATCGTGACTCAAAACCCTTTGAGCACTATACGTTTGATCTGGGAGAAATGCACGATGGAAGGTTCCGAAGGCCACACCTAGATGAACCAAGCTTGCGTCTACCTTCAAGATTTCATAGCCAGAATGATGAAAGTGATGATAACTTACATGTACTTGGAGATCATGGTCAATCCGTGCCTCCAGGATCCACAACCATTCAAACAGCATCAGCATACAGTATTTCCGAATTCCAAAAATCAGAATATGTCCAGTTTTTAAAGAGAACAAACATCCAAAGAACTCAAGATCAAAGGCATGTTGACAACAGTATTAATTACACAACAAATGATGATTCAGATGTAGATTTAATTAAAGACACTGTACAAGATGCTGAAAGCCAAACCCATGAGCAGCTACTAGTACAATCTATGTTCCCTGAAGTACTAGAACATAGAAAAAATGGTGCAAATTTGACAAAGCAAAGTCTTCCACATTCAAGCCATGTACCATTTGATAAGATTGTCTCTGAAAACAGCTCATCCCTTGGCCAAAAGCGGCCTCGTAGAAGAAAGCTGGAGACAGAGTTTTCAAATGCACAAAGAAGCCAAAGTGAAGTGATTAGAACACAACAATTTGCTGAAAGTAATTCAAAGCCCTCAAGATCGGGTAGGAGAAACATGAATGTCCAGCCAGATTTTCTAGGAAATGCTTCAATAGTGGATCCTGCACTGTCTTCTGTACTTTCATCTAACACTATTAGTAGATCTGTCCAGGGTGACCAAAGGAATCCTATGCAGCATCTAGAACCTGACTCTTCGTTGATTCATCAGGAAGAGAATCTCCATAGTCACATTTATCAACAGAAGAAAGGAATTGAGGACTTGACTGGAGGAGTTCAAGGATCATCTGGGTCTGTTTCTCCATCACCTGCACATGTTGTTCATCCCCAAGGGAGTGCATCAAATGCAATAAAGTCTTCCAGACTGACAGCCTCATTGTACCCTGATGGAATAGACCAAGTGCAGGATCTGCTGATGTCCTCAACAGCGCATTCAACTTCTGAGGGACCAACAAATGCCAAAGCAGCTGTATCACCTTTGAGGAATCACTTGTTAAGTGGTGCAAGAACAACCAGTGTGTATTCATTGACTACCTCAAAAGGTTTATCATCGCAATATTCACCAGCATTGTCTTCATATTCTGTGCCACCTTCTGGAATTCTTGATAAACTGCCATTGCAGACATCTACTCTGGAAGATCACCTTTCTCAGCATTATACAAACATGGAGTTCTCAACAAGTCATCTGTCAGACAGGTATGAGAATGCATCCAATTTGTTGAACTGCAGCTCAACTTCATCAACACATTCCAATTACTCAAAACTCGATTACCAATCTAAAATAAAGACTGGTGCAGATGATGTGAAATCCTCAAGAAGAGGGGATGGTAAACAACGTTCTGGATCACAAAGTTCACCTCGTGAGCATGAAGATGTTCAAGACTTTCTTTTAGAAGAGGAAGGTCTTCTGTTCTCCTTGCAAGAGAGAAGGAAGGAGCTTCAAAGGGCCATGAATTATCATTTTGAGGAGACTGAGGAGGAGGAAACACATGAAGTGCATGTAAGTAGCGACATCATTATAATTTTTTATTTCAATCTGTTCAAGTCACACTCCTGGGCAAATATTGATCCGGGGACTAAAAGTTGTCAGCACTGACAAGTTGTCTTGCTCTGAAAGCCCTGATAGTAGTAGTCAGTGACCAGTACTTCTCAGCCAGTGAAACCACAGATTTCACTGAATTTGTCAGGGCAAGTGTTGACAGTGCCGACAACTTTCAAGAAACTACATGTACCCCCCACCCTTCCCAGGAGAATTTTGATAGCAAATTAAGATGAAGTTCTCTCCCGTGTATAAAATTGCATTCATTTTAACTAAGTATTGTATGATATTCATTTTTTTTTTTTCAGACTTTCAGAATTTTTTTAACGACTCAAGTATTTTTTTTTACCCGAGTCTTAAGTAGGGTTTGATAAGATTTATGAATTTGAATGTGGGAATAAGAAGGAAAGGGCATGTGACCTTCTTCTGACAAAGTCTTCTGACTTTGAAACAGAGGGTCATGGGTTCGAATCCCAGCCATGGCGTTATTTCTTTCAGCAAGAAATTTATACACATTGTGCTGTACTCGACCCAGGTGAGGTGAATGGGTACCCAGCAAGATTAATTCCTTGAATGCATGAGCGCTGAAAGGCAGCTTGAGCTAAAGCCAGGGTAATAATAATAACAACGCGCCTCGGAATAGAATATTTCTAGATAAATGGTGCTATATAAATGCCTATTATTATTATTATTATTATGTGTATATACAAAATAAAGCTAGAAAATACATTGGAGTTTGCTTGTCATTGTGAGCATAGATATTGTTACAAATGAAACATGGTGAACATGTAATTTTTTTTAATTTGCAGGCTTCACCAAACCATGATGATAAATTGCTCAGATGCACTGCTGACACCATGCCAAAGAATCGGTTTGTTCTCTTTCTGTGTTTCTTCAGTCCTATATGTATGGATATAGACAGTTGTAAATTTATGATTTAAAAAAAAACAATTCAGGGCCTGGATCTATTTGCCACTGGCATCCCTGTATAAATAGTGGTCATGTTTCTGTGGAGCACGAAGAAAAATATACCCAGAGCCCAAATTTAGTGCACGGCGGCTTGAGTTGTGGTCCCCCGAGATGTGGCTACATGGACTTAGCCCCAGTAATTGAAATCAGTGTAAGTTGGCCTATGTGCCATGGCATAGAAACTTTGCTATACAATGGTAATTTGCATGGAATCTTTGATTCTTATTGGCTGTTTAGCATTGTTACCATGGCAGTTACGAATGGATGGCAAAGTTACCATAATAGCTCTGTGCAACGTGGCCCTGATTCCAATGGCCCATATTCTGAAGTCGGGTTAAATTAAACTCGGGTTTAAATTTGTGGTTTAAGTATGGGAAGCCTAAGGTATCAAAATTTTATTAAGTTGTAGTGCTTCTTATGTTTTCTGTGCTCTTTCCTGATTCATTGATGGTAAAGACAATCATCTATTTATACTTCCTAGATAATTATGAACGATTTGAGCGCCAAATGAGCTGAAGTATGATTTCTCTTCTGTTAGTGACTTATGTAACAATTGGCTATCTATACTTAAACCACAACTTTAAACCAGAGTTTAAGTCAAACCTGCTATCAGAATACAGGCCAATGAGTCTAAAATCAGGCCAATCGACACTGATTTCATTGGAGCTGATTGGGCATTCATTCAGCCATACCTCGTTAGACCACCATGAAATATAATGCACTACCAAAACCCAAAGAAAGTGTTGTAATGCAAGAAAGAGAGAGGGGGAGACCAAGGTATGTTACACTTTAATACTCCATATTCTGAATTGTTTGTATTTGCAGAGGATATCATTTAGAAATGAGTGTGCCCACCAGCGGCAGCCCTCGTCAAGTCACCTCTATCTTGTGGGTATTCAAACTGTTAGACATACTCCACAACCATCCTACAGAAAAACATGAGGTCCTTGTTTCACAGGTTGGTGCATATTTTTATTCATAGTACTAGATCAGTTGTGTAATTTGATTTTTGAGAAACTGTCTCTTTTAGTCCGAATGACAATGAATATTTTTCAAGATATGGAATTTACTACCATATGAAATTGACACAAATGTATGTACACCTTTCTCTGTTAAAAGAAAAAAAACATCTGGGCCCCTTAAACGAAGAGTGACAATTGATCTGATCAATCGTAGCTCTATGGAAATCCATCAGTGTCATAATTTTTTCGACAGGAAATTTGCAAAATGTCCTTTGTAATCAAAGGAGAACACCCCAAATTGTCAAGAAATCAATGAATTTATGGATATGCATTCATATCTAGAATTTTTTTTGAACAAACATGCATTTCATCTGTTGATTTTGCTGGCTTTCCATAATTGCGATTGATTGGATCAATCGTGACTCTTTGTACAACGGGGCCCTGTACTACATCTTGCTATTTGCTCTGTGGTTTTGACAGCATGTACCAAAGAGTGTTGCTTTGGGCTTCAGAGATCAGGGTGTGGTTTCACAAAGTTTAATATCAATCATATGTGACAAATTGTGATTGTAAGCTACTAAAATGGAGCACTCTGATTGGTTAAGAGCAAATTTATCATACAATATTTCCAGATGTTATCCTGACACTTAATGCAAAATATCCTTTATTTGGTCAGGAGCCTGCTACTTCATAAATTAAATTGCTGGCCAATCAAATGGCAGTATATGTTGATATATTTGTTTCTGTTTTTATTTTGCAGGCATACTGGTTTAGGAGATGGTTGAGAAAAGTGAGATTATTGAAAATGAAACGCCAAGAGGAGAGGAATAATTGGAGGATGTAAGTATGGAGGATTGATAGGAAGTGTTTTGTCTTTCTCCTTTCTCCTTCCATTTGAAAAAGTAATTTTACCTGTTGGTAGAGGAAAGAATAATGTAAGAGAAAGAGAAAGAATTTCAAATCTACATGTATATATTTCATCATAAAAAAAACATGTCAAGGAGTAGTATACATGTAGGCCCATATTCTGAAATCAGGTTTAACTTAGACCATGGTCTAACTCTTTGCTGAAATTATGGAAAGCCAACAATGTCAAAATTTTCCTTACAATGCATGTTTCTTATGTTTGCTGTGCTCTTTGTTAACTCGTGAATGGTGAAGAAAGCTATCTGATTTATCCTCCCGAAACAGTTAAGAATGATTTGAGAGGGAAATGAGCTGATACATCAAAATTACACTGTTACAGATTTATGTCACTATTGGCTGTCCATACTTAAACCACAACTTTAAACCAGAGTTTAAATTAAACCTGGCTTCAGAACACGGGCCATAGGATCTGTTAATCAACTCCTTTCTGGGAGAGTATTGGGTTTCAAAACACAATTCAGTGTACTTTTTTTATTATGGGGAGTGAAAAGCTTTTGAATTTTGAATAGAGTAAAATTTTGAGTGATTTTTTTTAATGTGTTTGAAGCTAGAAACTTATTTCTGCATGAGTAGTAAATCTACAGGTTTTATGAAACACATTCGTACTTGGATCAGTACCATAATAATTCAATTTGTATTTTTCAATCTTCAGAGCCGTCACCTTACATAATACGACCATCAAGCAGAAATACCTCAGTCATTGGATGTCTGCTGTGCAATCAAGAAGCAAATCAGCTAGACTCTTATACCAGCAACATCTTCTGCATAAAGGACTCGATGCATTCAAATTTGCTGTAATGAGCAGCAAAATCCAGGCTGAACAACTGGAGATCAGGCTAAAAGTCATGACCCTTGCCAAGTATTTCAAGAAGGTAAGAAAAAGAAATTTAATGGGAATTAACATACATAGAAAACTTGAATATGAATTAAATAAAGATTGTTGGCCTCATGTTGCCCAACATAAAATACACAAGATAGATCATCTGGTAAGTTATTCATAATTTTCTTTTCTTTTAGTATGATAATTGAAGTGATCATATATGACATATCCATTTAACATGTTAGCTAAAACTTTCAGTACTGTGCCAAAGGCATTCATGCCCACATCTTCCTGCACAGCTGAGCACGATGTCACTAACTATGATTGTCACTGATAGCAAATTACCATTCAAAACTCAATATCGATTCCTTGATATTTGGCCATTTCTAACCTCAGTTTCCTTGAAAAATGTTAGCAATGCTTGAAATTCATTATTTTACATAGGTGCTTGTAATAAGTTAAATCTCAAAAGGTGTCTCTATCACACTGATGTATTTTCTATTTCGGATTTACGACAATGTTCGACCAACATGTGTGAAAAGTCACATGTTTGAAAGATGAATTGTTTCAAAGTGGTTAGGTGCATATTGCCTCCTTTTATCTCTACCCAGTGGTGCGCCCTCACACAGCTGCGGAAAGAGAAGGAAGCCATCTTAGAGCAAATAGCCGATCAGCATGTCACTGTCAAAGCATTCAGTGTCTGGAAAGAAGGCTATCATGCGCAGCAGAGAGTGGCCATTGCAGATCTTCATTACAAGTGAGTTCACTGCGAGTAAAATATTTTAAACCTATGGACATTCAGACTTCCTGAAAGATAAAATTGAGAATTACATATTCCAGGAGCATTGTAAAAGTGGGATTTGATATTAGTACAGATCAATAATAGATGAATTATTAGAAGCAGTGAAAGATATTGATTACATAATTTATTGAGTAATAATTGTGTTGGTGAGTCAATGGTTGGTATGGTGAGTTTGTGTGTGAGTATGTGTGGGTGACATGGCATGTAAGTGTGTAAATTTTAATAGCAAGTTACTAAATGACTGAGTGATAGAGTGTGTTAGTGAGAGGGAATAAGTGGGTGCGAGAGAAGGAGGGAGAGAGAGAGTGAGTGAGAGAGAGTACATAAGTGAGATTGAGAGAGTGATTGGTTGAGGGTGAGGTTGAGTGAGTGAGAGAGAGTACATAAGTGAGATTGAGAGAGTGATTGGTTGAGGGTGAGGTTGAGTGAGTGAGAGAGAGTACATAAGTGGGATTGAGAGAGTGATTGGTTGAGGGTGAGGTTGAGTGAGTGAGTTAGTTAGTTAGTGAGTGAGTGAGTGAGTGGGTGGGTGGGTGAGTGAGTGAGTGGGTGAGAGAGAGCAGGTGGGTGAATGAATTAATGAGTGGGTGTAAAAGTTGTTGTAAGAGTATGCGAGAGAGTGATTGAATGAGTAGGTGAGACAGTATGTGAGTAAAGAAAGTGGATGAATAAGCCTGTGAAAAGTGAGACAATGAGTGATTAAGATAGTGAGTGAGTGACTAAGGGGATGTTGCAAGAAAATATTGTCAATCAATCCCAAATATTCTGTTGCAATATTACAATTGATTGATCACTTTTAACTATATCAAATCAGATTACACTCCTTGTTCCATGGAGCAGATTAGCAATCAATCGCAAATTTACAATTAATTGCACGGCATATGCTTGATTTCGCGAACGAAAATAGACTTGCAGTTGATCGCAAGTTTCTTGCAATGCCCCATAAGTCATTGAGTCCAGGCAAATACGTTTTTGAAGGAGTAAGCAAGAAACGTCACTAAAAAATAAATAAACCAATGATTGGATGAAATAAAAGAATCTAAAAACCTCTCTATAAGAATGTTGAATAATCTGTTCCTCTGGTTGATCAAAAGTGCGGTCATGTATTTGATCATGCCTGCAAACAACAAACTAAGGTGGTTACCAAGGGCAACTGGCATAGTTAACAAGATTTCTGCCCATTGCCCCCGGGCATAGTTAAATTTGACTGAGATCCTCATTTGATTGCATGATTGCATGCAAAATGTTGCTTTTTACTATAAATATCTGTGTGATTTAATCAAAAAAATTTAGGCTAATTGCGCATTCACTCCACTTCTTTGATTTCATTCCTTTATACATCTTCCAGAGTGGGGCTCTTGTCAAGATCCCTTGAACACTGGAAATCCTATGTTGCCCATCAGAGAATGAAGTATTACCAGAATGAACTAGCCAGGGTTCATCATGAGGACAGACTGGTCAAGAGAACATGGGTAACCATGGCAACCATCTGTAACGAAAGGCAGAAGGCCAGAAGACAATATAGGTCAGTAAGTGCAAGAAGACATTCTTAATGGTGGTGAACTCTTTTGATAAACCCTTAAACCTAATTTAATTGCCTATTTCAGACCAGGATATACTTAGGGGGAATTTAACACCCCCCTTCAGATCTCGGTTGCTGATTGCGCGATCGCTGCAAAAAATTTCACACGTGTAGAGCCATTGTATACTATATGAATATATTGTAACATTTTAGAAAATGAATTGTTATATTTTTCTATCAATTATGCAAATAAGCGTATGAAATTTGCCCTGAATATATTTATTTGTATGTTTTTCTCTTTAACCCTATCTAGGCCGGGGGGGGCCTCGGAGGCCCCCCCTCAACAAATCACGCGATATTTTCGCCGTGCGAAATTTTTTGACCGCGCCGCTCGCTGACTTTTTACTTTCAAGTCTTGCGCAACTTTTGAGACCAATTTTGCGTCACCCGGGTATGTGGTTCCGAAATTACGCGACATTATGTAAGTGCATGTCAGACCGAAAATTGCTCAAAAACGTGATTTTGTGTACAAAGTCAATGCAAATTGTGTTTTCAACCAAAATTCATAAATGTATGATTATTTTTAGTTTTGCTAGTCTAAATGTATTCATTTTATGCTTTTTATGATCACAGAAGAGTCCCCAACAAATTTCATTGAAAAAACAATGAAAAACAAAAGGTCAAAAAACAAAGAAATACATAAGAAATTGCAAAAAACAATATAATACATAAGAAAACGATTTGATATCACAATTTTTTTCATGTACACTTGCTAAGGACACCACAAAGAGTTTCTATACCAAAGATTAGTACATTTGGAGCTTTATTTAGGGAGTTAGAGGAAAAAGTATGATTTCGCATACTAATTACGCATAAATTAGCATAATCACTTAATAACAATTTGCATGAAATAAATTCCTATACAATCTTGTAGATTATGTCCCAGGCAACCCGCGTGCCAATTTTCGGCGCGATCGCGTGGTCGACGGCCGAGATCTTAGGGGGGGCCTGGGAGGCCCCCCCGGCCATAGGAACTCCCAAAATACCCCGGCCTAGATAGGGTTAACTCACTTTATATAGCTAGAAGAATGCTCATATTTGGTAAAAATATCAATTTTTACATACAAGTATCTACAAAGATTGCCATAAAAATAATTAATTTCCTATGTACTTATGTTTTTAATCAATTTTAAATAAATCTATCTAATTCGAAAAAAAAAATTATTTCATTTT
The DNA here is from genome assembly GCF_018143015.1 of Lytechinus variegatus. NCBI lineage: Eukaryota > Metazoa > Echinodermata > Echinoidea > Temnopleuroida > Toxopneustidae > Lytechinus > Lytechinus variegatus. The sequence goes on along the minus strand of NC_054753.1, from coordinate 24,210,551 downwards.
GTCAGATGTTTGATACTCTGCAGATCTTGGAGGGTGTGGATCTGTATCTATTCAATTCATTTTTATATTTCCTTTTAATGAAAGAAATAATTTTTTTTTTGTAGGGTTGATGCTATTCAAATCTTGGCTGGCATTGATCTATATCTGTTCATTTGTTCAATTAATGTCAAATAAATGTTTCTTTTTCTCTGAATAAAAAAAAATTGTTATTTTATGATTTATCAGGTGGACCATACTAAGCAGATCTTGGAAGGCTTGGAGACATGGTATACAGATCGTGAAGATGGAGAATCTCCATGACAATGCCAAGGCTTTGGTCTTCAGGGACAAGGCGATCCTTGAGAGATTCTTTGCTGACTGGGCAGAGAGGGCCAAGGTTTCACTGGTGGTTCACAGGAGAGAGAAATCGCGTCTCAGGTAGTGTGTCAGAGATGCCCAGTTCAAGACATGTGATGCGTAGGACTTTAGGCAGGGAGTGGTGACTCAGCGTAAGACGACCTGGGGGTGTTTCATAAAGCTGTTTGTCAGTTAAGAGTAACTGTAAGAACAACCGATGAACCTTTGTTCACGCTAAATAATCTCCAATGAACATTTAATGGTGAATAAAGGCACTCTAAACTTATGTACAGCTTTCAGGAACGGCCCCCAGGTATTGTGTTTAATGTATATGGGGTTAGGCTGTGATACAGTTGTGAGAAAGAGCTTTTGGAGAAGAGCAAAAGCCAGGAAAAGCAGGAGTCTCATGCCATAGGTGTGAGACCTGGCATGTCTCGCTTGTGTTCAGGGAGCCGTTTTATAAAGCTTTCTGTACCTTACGAATGACCTTCTGCACGACTGGTGACCCTTTCTTGTGCTAAGTAATATTTCCCTATGTAGCTGACTTAGCACTTGGGAACATGTTCCAGTCATTCATATAGTCGCTAGTAGATTTACAAAGAGCTTTGTGAAACACCCTTCTGGTCAGCGGGGGAAATTGATGCGGATGACATGCTATTTCACCTTTGTCATATCAAAAATCGCCACTAGAATTCCCCAATTGGCATGCTTTGGGATGGCCATCTTTCTTGAAGGGTCGCTCTGAGATCTGTCACAAACAATATTCAATATTAAGATGTTGACAATAAAGTTTTCACATCTGGAAAAATGGTGCTATTTTCAAGTGCTGAATAATTGCTTACTGAAGGGGGAAAAAAGGAGCACTTCAAAAGAAACAAAAGAAATACCCCCCCCAACAAAAAAGAAAAGCCCTTCCTATTGAGAATTTCTTGATTAAAGCAAGACCAAAACGACAAGTAAAAACTAAAGAATTTAAAGACTTTCAACACAGAATATCTTAGAAAGACAAGCAGTGAACCACAATAAAGGTTACACTATCCACCCAACAAACACTTAGCAAATGAAACAATCATTGTGAGTACCTCTTTAGCATGGAATCGTCTCCCACCTGAAGTAGTGAACAGCACATCACTAGAGGTGTTCAAGTCGAAGATCAAAAAGAGCCACCTACTAGGTATCACTAGATATCACCGCACCCTCTCTCTCCCGCTGCATTCATACCAATTAGTCCAGCAGTGTATACATCCAGAATCAGTTAAATAAATAAATAAATGAATAATTTAACAATCAACCCAGTGTGAATCAAATAGCACCTGGAAAATTAGAAATGATATGTATTACCTTACCCTTGTTCATGCATATCATGGGGTATTTTATAAATGTGAATCTCTATTGGGCTGACCTTTATTTCCGAGTTTTTATCCCTGGCCGAGTCATACAAAAGACTTTATAAAATGGGACCTTCTGCCTTCTAGCCAAGTACTCAACATATTAAAATGGAGATGGGTGAAGATATCATGTAATGCAGGGTCCACTGCAAGACTTACCAATAATGAAAGTTGTTATCTTGGATGAATTTAAGATATTGAAATAATTTTTGTAAATTATTCAATTTTTCTCCCAGTCAAGCCTTTGAGCTCTGGAAACTGAAGAATCAAAGAAGAAAGCTCCTCTACAGGATCCTAGACTCCAAGACTAACCAAACTCTGATGAAGAGGGCGCTGTTTGCATGGAGAAAGCACACTCGGCAGTTTATAGCAGCACGACAAGATGGTGTCAGGTTACTTGAGAGGGTACAGATGAGGGTGGTGATGTCTGTATGGCGATCTTGGACATGCTCCCAAGTATTTCTCAGGTATGTTAAAAAAAAGACAGATTTGCTTGTCTGTGTTAGGATAATAATATCGTTGGCATTCATCCAAACAGCTGTATCAGCCAGTTGTCAGCATTGCATGCCCTTTGTCATTTTTAATACACTGAATATCTAAACCGCTCTAACGAAATTGCAAGCTTGTAGCTTCTAAATGCGATATTTTCTCTGTTTCTTGGTTTCGCGTAAAGATCAAGATACTAATGTCAAGCAATTGTCATGGTCTTTACTACTATGTATTTTTCTAGCAATGAAAATCTTGTAAGGCTGGGACAAAATTGTGGAAATAGTAGACTTTGAAGATGATTTTCTTAGGAATGGGCTTAAACCATTGTATCTGGGATACGACGGTTCTAATGACTGTCAAAGATATATAACATTTACAAAGCACTGTTTAACTTGTTACCAATGTAAGGTACACTATAAATTATCCTGGGTTTAGCTCCAGTTGTTGATTCTAGCACTTGGTGTGTTCAAAGACTTAAACCTGCCAGGATAATAACCATAACATGTCTTCGTAAAGTAGACATACATGTGACCAGCTACCCCAAATGCAACAATATGTTGTCAAAATTAAATTTTGAAATAAGTACTTAATTCGAAAAAGCATATCCTAAGCTTTAAAATAATATATAACTGCCTAATTTTTTGCCCACTAAAGCCCTGCGGCCAGATGTTGGGCATTTTCATCACTAAAAAAAAATTCCCTGGTGACAGCCCGATTGAGGTGCACTATTATTTTGCCTCAACAGGCTATCTCTACAAAAGCACCAGGCTGTCCAAGATGTCAAAGCAACGAGCATCTTCTTCCAACGATGGAAACTCCGCTGGCTCAGGGCGAGGGGGCTTCGCCGTGGCCTCGAGAGATGGTCTAAACATTGCCTAGAGAGGGCAGCAAAGCGCTGGATACAGCAGGTGATCGAACGCAGGCAGAGGAATCAGGCCGAAGAGTTTGCAAGACAGTTGGACAACGCATGCCTCAGAAGTAAGTACTGAGTTTGAGGAGGACTTGATTTGGAAAAGAAGTATTGTGGGTGACTGTCATATTCGTTGGTTCATGTAGATGGGATTGTCAGGTTTGTTGTATTAGCATTTGTGAAAAGTGAGTATTTTGCAACTAAACAGTTCTATGTTAGATGTCCATACTAAAAAGTATCATACATCAAAGGGTTTTTACTTCAGAAAAAAATATAAAGAAATTTGATGACATTCTTGGAAACATTTGATGTAATTATGATTCATTTTTTACTTTCAAGCTGGTGATGGACTGCGTGATATAAGTCTTCATTTTTTGGATAGGAATATTTTCTTCTACATTCTAGAACATCTTTTAATTGTGACTTAGGTTTTTCAAGGTCTTTATTTTAGATCTTACATGTTAGTGGTCTACATGCTAGTATTTTTATTAAATTAATGTCTATATTGTTCAGGCCTGCAATATTGTAGTGTCAGTGACTGTTTACATTCTGATTTTTTTCCCCTGATTTCGATGCATTTTCATGTTATGACATTGTTCACCTGGGCCCCGTACCATAAAGCTTAGCGATCGATCATGGCTGACTTCTATGTGTAATTGCATTGATTATTATATATGATCAATCGTAAAAATTAACCCCACTTTCAATGGTAAAGCTTCATGTTATTGGTCCCTGTCTTAATGGAGAAACTTACATCAGGGGACGTTAACGTAAAACATAAAGATTGATCATAGGCTGATTTTAATGACTGATTGCATTGAATATTCTGTATGATCAATTGTAGAAATCAACCCCACTTTTAACGGCAAAGCTTCATGTTATGGGTCCAAGACTTACAAATATGTGACTCTGTCTTAATGGAGAAATGTACATCAGGTACCGTTTAAGCATAGTGATTTATCATGGGCTGATTTAAATGACTGATTGCATTGAATATTGTGTATGATCAATCGTAAAAAATCAACCCCACTTTCAATGGCAAAGCTACATGTTGTGGGTCCCAGACTTACAGATATGTGACCCTGTCTTAATGGAGAAACTTACATCAGGGGCCATTAACATAGAGCATAGAGATTGATCTTGGGGCTGATTTCTACGAATAATTGCATTGATTATTATGTATGATCAATCATTTAAATCAGTCCAACGATCATCGCTAACCTTTATGTTACAGGGTCCTGGATGGCAAATGCCGTTTCATTTTTAGGAGAAGACATTAAATATTCAGATTTTATTTTAGTTTCAAGTAATTCTGGGGAGCATTTCATGAAAGGACTTAGACGTTTTATCAGACAAGTCCCATTTTTTCTTACAGTTACTATAGTAACAGTGCCTCTCAACCAATCAAAATCAATGAAAGATGTCAGATCTGACCATTTGTCAGACAAAAATATTGATAAAACGGTCCCCTTGATTCAAATCTATACCATTAAAAGGCCCATCTTTTCCGGCAACTTTGCGAGTAATGTGACATATTGGGGAACTAGTGCTTTTAAATATTTTTTTTACCAGTTAAATAGCGCTATACAAATGCTGTTCATCATCATTTTCATCGATTTCCGAAGCAAAATTTTCTTAAAAAGTTTTCCTTTTCTAAATCTTTGAAAAATGACTAACTCTTAGGGTCATTCTCGAAGTGGGTCGAAGCCAAAGGACAAGCTGACTGTGACAGGCAGAGGGCAGCAGACATGCAGCATTTTTTGATCCGCAGTCGTCTTCACAGGATATTTCTTGCCTGGAAGCTGGAGATGATGGTGACGAGAGCAGTCGGACCGCTTACTGAAAGGAGGAAGAAACGCTGTCTAGCCAAGTGAGTCCAATAGAATCCTGACTTGGCACCAATATCCTCAAACAAGACATTTCATTGACTTGCTTAAATGACATTGTTCACATGGTATCCAAGGTGTAACCCTGTATAGCTCTATATGTTTAAATTAACAATTTATTGTATCACCCCCAATACCAAATTTATTTCTGTTATGGTAGCTCCCTTAGGAAATCGTTAAGACAGCTTTTTGCTGGTATAACTCCAAGCTGCTTTATAGCCAATTACTTTGGAAACATGTTATGTCTAACTTTTATAATAAGGCATAGTGGCTGACCTTATAGATGACAGATATTACCCTCAGATTTTTTATCAGAGTGGAGACAATGGCAGAGCGGGGATTCAAAGTCACAACGTCACAAAGACACAATCCTTTTCATTAACACTTTTACACTTGTATTTTCTCAAAATTTCTTGCATACTGGACCTTTTATAGTTATGTTTGAATTAACAATTTATTTTATCACCCCCAATATCAAATTTCTTTTGATAAATAGAAAGAAATGAAATTAGCATATCACTGAAATTACATGAGAATTGAATATGGCATTTTTACAGTTTCATTCACTAATCAGTTATGTGCACATCGTGGCATGTATACAAATCAGAGTTAATCCTGCCATGCTCTCATAATTCCTTTATAATTTAATTTTATGTAATATCAAAATTTTAATTTTTAAAACTTCGGTGATTAAAAAAAAGCTCTTTACCTGCTTCCAATAAATTGAATAATGGTTAAGAAATTTGAATTCTTTTCAGAGCTTTTGACAACTGGAGAGATGTTATCAAGAGGAAGAAATTGGGGCAGAGGTTTGCTGGAAGTTGCAAGGACACTGTCATAGCAACGACATTTAGATACTGGAGGTAATACAAAAACAAAGTAATGAATAATGTTTTGTTTTTTTACTTTATACTATACGGTACTTTCTTTTTGAGATCTCTGTTATTATAATTGGAATAAATTTTTTATGTATGTATGTTAACAGGACATCAAAGAAAAATTTGACGGTTTCTTTTTTTAACCCTTCGGGCTGTTGCAAGAAAATATTTGCAATCAATCGCAAATATTCTGTTGCAATTTTACAATTGACTGATCACTTTTAGCTATAGCAAATGAGATTACACTCCTTGTTTCATGGAGCAGATTAGCAATCAATCGCAAATTTGCAATTAGTTTGCAAGGCATATGCTTGATTTCTGGAATGAAAATACACTTGCAATTGATCGCAAGTTTCTTGCAACACCCCTTTAGAATATGTTGAGCAAATAATGAATAAAAAAAATAGATGAATAGATAAATATGTATATTCCTCTCTCCTTTCTTTCTTCCCTCTTCCTGTCCTCTCATTTCTTCATCTTTCCCCTCTTCCTTTCATCTCCTCTCTTCTTCTTCCCCCTCTTCCTCTCCTTTCTTTTTACCCTGCATCCCCTCTTCCTCTCTTGTCCTATCTTTTCTCCCTCTTTCCCCTCTCTTTCTCCTCTTTTTTTTCTTCTTCTTTCCCCTCTTCCCTCTTCCTATCCTCTCTTTTATTTCTCTTCCCCTCTCTCTTCTTTCTTTTCACCCTGTTTCCCCTCTTCCTGTCCTATCGTTTCTTCCTCTTTCTCTCCTCTTTTTTCTTCTTTCCTTTCTTCCCTCTTCCTATCCTCTCTCTTTTTCTTCCTGTTTCGCCTCTTCCTCTCCTTTTCTTCCCTTTCTTCTCTTCTTTCCCCCTCTTCATCTCCTTTTCTTTCTTCTCTTCTTATTCCCTCCTCTTCTCTCCTTTCTTTGCTGCTTCCTTCCCCTATTCCTCTCTACTATATCCTCTCCACTGTATATTCACCCATCTTCTGGTAGAAGCCTGACAGCATCTCGTCTCCAAGCCAAGCAGGAGCAGGCCTGCTTGGAAGCCAGTCTCGTTCTGGGATGCTTTCGGGCGTGGCAGACGCTCCACCAGAGGGAGACAAGCAGGAGAACGGTTGCCAAGCACCATGAGATGGGACTCCTTCAGGAGGCTTTCACATCCTGGAAAGCACAGGCGGAAGAGGCCGAGCTGGAGAGAGAGATTGAAATGGGAAATGAGGTACGAATCCTTTAATATATCTTATTATCATCTATAGCCATAGAGCGTTATAGCCGTAAATTAAAAACATGTATTTTGGTCTGCATCAATTGCCTGTTCCAATATCAGAGCGTATCCCTAGAATAACCGAAATCCAAGATTATCCTGTAGGCTCCTGTACAAAATTTGATAATTGAATATGAGAGCATATTCAACAGTGTTGTGCGCATGAGCATATGCGTGAAATATTCAATGCGTACAACAATGAAAGCAATGCGATGCGCAGCATAAGAGCACAACAACACTCAATTACGTCATAATGAACCACACACAAGTTGCCTGTCAATGACCAAATTTGATCTTATGAAGTGATGATGCCATTATCGTTCAATCAAATTTCTCTCTCTTTTTATTGCTAGGGGTGGGATAGATGATAATGATTATACTTGTTATGGCCAATATTCCACGAATCGCAGATGAGTGAAGTATTTGCCCAAACTCTTGGAATATTTCTGGTGTTCCATTCCAAGCTATCCAATATAATATAAATGTCTCATTCTTTCTTTCTCTCTAGTCTAAAGTCTAATGTATCCTTCATGGTGGAGACCTCTTTTCATGACTAAACCTGTATCGTGGGCCCGTTTCATAACGACTTATTATTGTTATTGTACGTCATAATGGTTAAGTGCAGAGCCTAGACGGATATTAACATGACACAATAGAACTCTATTTTTAAAAGAAATATCCCCATTATCATGATTTTTGCTCTAGACATCTGATTTGGATGATAATAAAAATATTGACTGGCTCTTCTTTCGGGGAACATCAAATATATTGCCCTTAAATGACCCATATTGCCCTCGTCTAAAGACTCGGGCCAATATGATTCATTTGCTGGCAATATATTTGATGTTCCTTTCAAGGCCAGTCAATATTATGTAAATACTGTTTCCCTCAAGTCTTATCTCCAACTTCTTTATTTCTTCCTCTTTGTCTTTCTTTTTTTATATGCATGTATTAAGGTATCGAATCATGTTGACATTCTCAAATGGGATCCACACTTCACAAGCATTGCTTTAAGTGAACCTCTCATTTCCTTCTGCTCTGTTTTGTACTGCTATTCTTTGAAACGTAAATCTGTAAAATAGTTTCTGATTTATATTTCCTTGTATTATGTTGGATGGGAATGACTTGAATTGAATTGAAATTGATTTCTACAAATAGAAAATAGGCATGAAAGGCGATGGTAACAATGCTTCAGAATTGGCAAAAATATGAAGAATGATCTACTTTTCCCCAGGTTAATCCTTGAAAGCGAAGAAATGATTATTAAAGCACAATGCAAATCTACGAGTAGCAGCATGCATAGCAAGTATATTAGCTTTGATTCAAGTGTACACCATATCCGCAGGGGCAGTGCACATCCAGCTAGCTGGCCCTTTGAGTATTGCACCTGCATTGATTTACCTAGCGCAATGAATTGATCCGTATTGTGATATCATCTATTACACCGTGCAACAGTACATTTTGGGTAGTACAAGTGTGCGATGGTACGAATTGATGCTTATTCGACTTCCCAGGTGCTTGTGGACAGCAAGTCGAATGCTGCTGTCCAGTTCTTTTTAACACCCGAGGTCAGACGTAAAAGTATATAAATAATGCAAAGTAATGATAGGTACCCAACATACGTTGTGAGATCTACATACGCTCTACAATTTGTGTTTGAATATGAAATGAGTTAGATATGTACATTCAGATCAGTTAAGTTAATTGAATTAAACACCAATTGCAGTTAGATGTATAAGTATCTGAAATACATATAATAATTGTACATTTGCGTACATTTACCATTAATATTTTACAGTTATGTATGAAAAAGTAAGTAGAAATTCCAATCCCTTTCAGGATGTTTTCTTAAATTCATCAGAAATGTAAATGTAGTTATCAACATTTTGTCTTATTAGAACTGATAGTATTATATTTGTGTTTCATCTTTAGAAACGCCTTGGCCCCTGTAGCACAAAGGTTAGTGATTAATCGCTAAATTGAAAGAACAATTCTGATTGGTTCCTAGTCAGTCTAATGAGCAAAATGCGCATGCAACAACGATCTTGATAGGCCATTTCATTGAGCAATTAATCGCTAACTTTTGTGTAATTGGTTCCAGGAATGTGAATTAAATTCATTAAATATTTCATCTATGATTGACATAATGTAAATTGGATTGAATTAATGTTTCCTTTCTTCATGTGATAAACAAACACAGCAAAGAAGGCTTCTCCTTCAGAAGTTGTTCTTTAAAGCATGGAGGAGAGCCAGCGGTGAGGAGGCTGAGCTGGAGAAAGAGAGATGCACAGTGATTCAAGGACGGATTGCATCATCTACCATCCTTGAGATGTGGAGGAGATGGAGACGATCCTTGGAGCTTGAACTCAAAGCGAGGTGAGAATTAAAGATAAAGTCTGGCACTGGTAAGAACAGAAATAAATGTTCACAGACTTGCTCAAAGCTTACACAGAATATTCAAATAAGTAAATGATATCTGCCAAATGATTTTTCAGGAAAATGTATAATTACAGAGTAATGATCAAATAAAGATCAGAAAAATTACTGGAAAATGCTTGTCCATTTAGAGTGTGGTCCCACTTTTTGTTTCTTATGTTAGCGACATCAGAAATAGCATGTGGTAATGTAATGAATATAATTTTTAAACCAAGCCTGGATTATTTAATTAAACTTTGTTGTTCTAAGATACGCAGCCTAAATTATTTTATTAAAATTTGTTCTAAATATGCATTCTGGCGTATGATAATATATACTTAAGGATTGCTTGCAACCAATGCCTATCGAAATTATATTTCTTTACCAGAACTCGAACTTAGCTTTAAAACTACTTAAATTTTTTCAAATGTTTCACAATTTATTTGATAGATTCAATTCTCCTATGGCTATTTGTCTGTAAATGTTTGAGATATGTAGTTGTGTCACTTTATTATGAATTAAAAAATTGAAAATGAAAAATGTATCATGAAAAAATGTTTATCTCTTAGCCCATGTTCCCAATAACCTGTTATGAAAAGTGATTGAGCCACGAGGCATATTTTGGTAGTCATTACATAGGTAAGTATAAAACAATCACCACTAGTGCTGTACACGGTTCTCAGAATATTTCTTTCTTATCATTGCAGGTCACTTGCTAAGAATCATCAACATCGCATGCTGAAGGAAGCGTTTCATTCATGGCATCGGTACACACAGCAAAGTATGTATGCAGCTGTAGAGAGATTTCACTCCAGGTTGAATGAATCATGCAGCTCTCTCGAGAGTCCAGACTTTCCAGAACAATCACCTTCCTGCTCATTATTGTCATCATCGTCATCATCAGCAGAGTCGATATTGCAGCTTCAGGCTCATGGGACACCATCTTCATATGCATCATCTCCATCACCTTTGAGAGAAGTGTCTGTTCATCTCCTGGAAGAGACCTCTACAGAGTTCTTCCATTCCACGATGAGCAAGACGGTTCTTGGTCCAACTGAGTGGTCCATGATGAACAAGAGGGTCCCTGGGCCATCTGAGTGGTGTAGGCCTTCTGATGATATCGATGCAAGAGGTATGCTTCCACCCGGAAAAGATTCCTTCATGGGCGCCTCACTGGAACACACCAGCGGAACTCCGTCCCCTCTCCAGAATCTACGCCCAGGCATCCTCAGCAGTGATGAGGAGAACAGAGATTTTCCTTCACAAATATACTCTGAGGTCAACGGTCAGGGAGATTTTGGTGACGGGTCAGACATCAGTGGATATCAAGATGTGGAGTCATCCGGTAGTAGCGTAGACTCTCATCGCAGCTGCAAAGGCATCTCCTCTGTCACTGACAGTGGTTACCATGCCAGTGGGGTCACGGTAATCTCAAATGGCGAATGGCAGATCGCTGCCACCAGTGACAGCCCTCCCATGAAGAGCTCCAAAGACTGTGCCCTCGTAAGTGATGTGTTACAGCTATCTCCACACAAGAACAATAACAACAGTGCATCCCAGAACAGAGATGAGTGGTTTGGATTCCCCATGCCAAAGTCTTCAACATTGGACCATCTAGGAAACACAGGGGATGACTCCATTTTCCTTGAGGAACATAGAGCGTCTCCAGGATGTTCCAGGGAAACCATCCATGATGTGTCAACAGTACGGAATGGCTTAAGTCCACTCAGTCATCAGGATGGCTCAGCTTCGTCCAGATTTGAAGGCATTCAGAGACAACCTGGCGATGCTATCGAGAGACTTTCAAATGGCATTCTTTACACTGGTAGGAATATAATGGGTACCAATGGAGGATCGGTGAATGTTGCAGCTGAAGTTAATCTCAAGGTGGAAGATGATGTCATTGATGATGGGCAAAACTGGGAGGATGTAGATGAAGACATCAGAAGTAGTGTTCATGGATCTGAGAGCTTGTTGCTTACTCCAGGAAAGTCAACATCTTATATCACAAGTCATCATACACTGAAAGCCATCAACAATAAAAAGGTTAGTCAGTAATAATCAGGGTTTTTTTTAAACATGCAGTCAGTGATTTTCACTGACAACTGCTATAAGCTACTAAAATCCTTGCCTCTGATTGGCTGAGGGCAAATGACTCGGTGATAATCACTGATGAATGTGCCATGTAAAAGGAATAAATGCCTGCTGGTCCTTAATTTGTTAATGATGATATTTACATCTTTGTTGAACAGATATTCGTGGTCATAAGAAAAGGGAGACTCTAAAATATCTTGGTCTAACTCATTATATATGCATATGAGATGACATTTAATAAAAAGAAGCTTACAACATGAGTAATATAGTCAAACCTGTTAGTGGCCACCTGTCCATAGCAGCCTCCTGCTTATTGTGACTTCTTACCTTTGTGGCAGATTCTGTGTTTAGGAACCTGTCTATAGCAGCCACCTGTCTACAAAGGACACATTTTGGTGTTTCTCAAGGGGGGTCACTATAGACGGGTATCACTGTGCTATAATTGTTTTACAGGTCTATCTGACGTCTATCATCCTTCGTCTTCGGCTATGGCCTGCCAGTGCTGCTTTCTACCAGTGGCTGGAGTACACCCGTATGAAGAGGATTCATAGACAGTATAGATCCCTGGTCGAAGGCAGGATGAACGATGCTGACCTGAGAGCTGCATTCCAACTATGGAGACAACATAGCAGTGATCGCCAGCTTGCTTGCAACTTCCAGGTAATGATAATGATAAGTTAACATTTATGAGGCGCCTATTCAGTGGTGTAATATATATATCACCTGGCTGTAGCTCCAGCTGCTTAAGGCGCTTGGTGCATTTAAGGAATCAATCATGCCAGGTACCCATTCACCTCACCAGGGTTGAGTGTAGCACAATGTGGGTAAATTTCTTTCTGAAGGAAAACATGCGATGGTTGGGTTTCGAACCCACCCCCTTCTGATTGAAAGACAAGAGTCATTACCACTAGACCACGGTGCCCCCAGATGATTAATAGTCATTGACCCATATTCTGGGGGCAATGTAAACACATATAGCTTAATAATCATAGAACATGTTTTTTACGATTAATTGCATTGACTACAATGTAAAATTAATCATAAAAATCAAAGGTATGATTAATTGCTCAACTTTGTGTTACAGGACCCTGAAGTCCAGTTTACATGGACTATAGTCTAGGTCATAACGAAAATTATGAGAAGCTAAAAATGTTGATTTCATTTACATTGTACACTTCTTATGTTTATTCAATTTATTTCTTTTTCCATGCCTTAATGCTAAAGTAAACTCTTTTGTTAATTATCTTCACATGGTTGTGAATGTTAGGAAAGCCAGATAAGCTGATGAATTCAACCTCTAATCTCGGAGATCTGTTCCACAATTTGCTATCCATACTTAAACCACAACTTAAGACTAGAATTTGAATTAAACCAGAGATCAGAATTTGAACCATCGGTTCGTTAAACCTTTCTCATGTCACTTAAAGTAATCATTGCACTTTGTTCTGATTTAAAAAATTCTCAGTTTAGTTCTTGAAAATTGCCTAGATTAGGCTTAAAGTGTAAAAATCCCATCCCAATAGTTTCAAAGTATTATGTCTACAGGATCAATTCTAAAACCTTGGAGATGTAAACCAAAGTTTGAAAATATTTGGGAGTTGGTTTCAATGACTATGTGTATAAAGCGAATCTGTGCAACACAACACAATAACTCCAGATGAACACAGCATGACCTACATACAGTGTGTACAAGGTATGTGCAGCTAATAGTAGCGTGTGTGTAGGAGATACACGCAGCAGTTGGCAGTCAACATAGCCAACGGACTTTTTGAATTGGAGAAAAACTGGTCATAAGCTGAACTCATCTACTAGGTGGTCCTCAAAATCAAGCTGATAAATTGCTACTTGTATTTAAATTAGATCTTGAATTTAAGAAAATAATATGGAAACAATCGTCGTTATTTTTCCCTAAAGAGTTAATTCAGCGTGCAAAGAGTTAAGGAGACTGGAAGGAGGACAAGCCTTGTTTAGAAGGCCACAAGGTTTACATGTATCCATGTGCTTCTTTTGAGGAAAAGAAGAAGGTCAAGGTCTCAAGCATAGTTCAATGGCCTATTATGGCCAATGATATCTTTGACCCCAAAGGTCACCAAGAGGGGTCAGCAAACTGGTGTAGATGCATTGTGATCGGCTTGCTTCTTGTACAAATCACAAGATTTTATGGGAAGCTGATCTGTAGTACTGATCCCCTCTGAAATGACCCTTGATTTTAAAGCATAGATCGAGTTCTGGTATTGAAAATCTATTTTCACTAGGAAATGGTTTGAAGCAATCTTTAGGAGTTTATCATACATCAGAATGCTTATTTATTAACAACAAAGCTTGATTAAAATAATTCATGCTTGCTTAAAATTACATTCATGTCATATACATAAATTATATTCTCATCAAGTGCTTTTCCTGGTTTACATGTAGCTAACACAAAAATTTAAAACTGTATGACCACCCTATAAAAGGACAGGCATTTATCTTAAAATTTTCCCATCTTCATTTGTTCATTACAAGGTGATTATATAGTTTCCTACAAAATTGTTTGGCATATATCATTGGTTTTTTGTCTCGCCCACCAGAGGTGAAGGCGAGACTTAGGGATCCAAACGTCATCCGTCCGTCATCCGTCACAAATCTAATAACACATAACTCCACAACCGTATGTCGCTTTTCAACCAAACTTAAATGGTAGATAGTCTTGGGGAACCTGCATGTTATACTACAGTCAGGGATCACGTGGTAAGGTCAAAAGGTCATTTTCAGGTCAACGTTAGAGTTTACATGCAAGTCTCTCTTATGACACCTAACTCCGCAACCGTAAGTTGCTTTTCAACCAAAATTTGGATGGTAGATGTACCGAGGTGACCTGCGTCTTTTGCTGCAGTGGGAGGTCACATGGTAAGGTCAAAGGTCATTTTGATGTCAACAATAAAGTATACATGCACAAGGCTCTTATGACAAGTGTTATTCCATCCCAGTCATTTCACGATGAAGTTTCGATACAATTCTGTTGCGTGCCCTCGCAAATCACGATATTTCTGGTTATTTTCTTAAGTGGGCAAGACACAAAATTGCTTTTGCCTTGTTTTTATTTCTTTGTGAATTTATCTTAATTCGGTGAAAATTTGATTTTATGTTGTTATACCCGAGCCACAGTTTATCTGTAAGTTTGCTCATTTCATTTTAGAACAAGAGGTTACTGGAGAAGTACTTCAGAACCTGGTCATATATGAAGGAGAGAGAGTCAGAGGAAGAGAGACAGACTTCCAGAGCTGAGCAGCATGCATCACGTTCACTGCTCAAATCAAGTTGGAGGACATGGAAAGAACATGTAAGTTCACTTGTCTCAAGGTCTTCATCTTGTGATCTCTTTGATTGGATAGGAAGAAAAGGAATGAAGCAATATTGTTGTCTGAAGATTTTAACTTTGTTGTAAATAAAAAGTTTGATGATGAATTAGAAATTTGATATGATGATGATGATGTCAAATGACGGTGGTGATGATATCAACCCGTCTAGTTAAAAATGACATCTTTGACCTGGCTTGCTACATTCTGTTATTGCATAATATTGGATATTTATGATTCTAATGATAATGGTCACAATGATAATGGTGATGATGAAGATGATGATGGTAATGATGATGATGATGAAGACGATGATGAAGCACAACGTTTGGAGCAACCAGACCAAAAATCCTGATATTCACTCCATGAGACCTAACAGCTGTATTTCGTGTTCCTCTCAAATCACAGTTCCTGCAGAGCTCATATCCTATTGGCCCAAGGCCTACCTGGAGTGCCCATTTCAGCCAATCACAGCTCATGTCTCACAACTGTACCGCCTTTCAAACCCAGATCCACAAAAATAATGTGAAAGAATGTTTGATGTTCTGGAGATTGAGATGGAGGCAGCTACAAGAGGTTGATTCCTACAGGTCAAAGGTCATACTCAAGAGGTAAATTCTTCCTGATTTGCACAGAATCGAGAGGAAATGCTGATTTCTTAGAAAATGAAATGTCATTTTTGTTCTTTATACATGTAATCTCTGTTGATTCAGAACAACAAAGATAAAGATACCTTTTCAGGGTGCAACATAAGCACTTGCCCAATTTTGGATTGCCTTGGGCAATTAAAAGTCAGTGTCTGGCAAGTGTTTTTAGTGAAACAAAGGCAATATCTTCTTGTCCAAATTGGGGAATTAAAAATCTCACAATTAAATTATTTTATAAAGTTTCCATATTTTACCATAATGAATACAGAAGAAATAAACACTGTGCAAACTTTATTTTTAAAAAAATGTTTGGTATATCCTGGACAAAGCTGCATTTTCAGTTAGAGAGATTGTACATGGATTATCAATATTTATAAGGCCAAACCACAATTGTGGTCTTTGGTCGTACTTGGTTAGAATTGGAAGAGGCTCAAATTTTTGTGTGTGTCTTTTTGTTACATATAGGTGCGTGATTGCTTGGCTGAGCTGGAGTAAAGACAGAAAATGGAGAGAGGAAGCTGCCAAGAACTTCCTAGAAGCAAGACTAAAGAAAATGGTGAGAATTTCAATTCATTTTAATTCCATTCAATTCAATCAGAAATTATTTCATTTTCGACACCTTTAAAATATACACTTTGTGTATATGAGATAAAATTTGTTATTTGATAGAATTCATTGATTCAAGGAAAAAAAAGGGAACAAGCAGAAAGCAAAGTTAGGCAATATGCTAATCTATTTTTGTAAAGTGTGTAATTATGCTCATATATTTTTGTAAAGTTTGTTAATATGCTAATCTATTTTTCACAACGATATATAACTGCAAAGCGCAATTAAAGGCCAAATATCATTTTATTTCAAATGTTAAAGTTCACCCACAGAACTCCCTTATAACTTGACAACTGTTAGTCCAACGGCAACCAAACTTGACTAACAGGTGCACTCTGGGTAACATCATGTAGCTTTGCTGTCGGAGGTCACGACGAGGTCAGAGGTCATTTGATGTTAGAGAGTTACCCAAAAGACTTTCTTGTAAAATCAGATATGTTAAGGGATGTTCTTGGAGAAACCTCCATGTCAATGTAGTCATGGGTGGGTGAGAGGCAATCGGGCTATATGATTATTCAAGGTGACACGACACTTGCTCCTGCACCATGTGCTCCGGCCTTAGAGGGCAAAGGGTTAGAGTGAGGTTAGATTATTCATTTCAGAATAATGTAAAGATAAGGATAAGGGTTTATTTAGTTTGGGAGGTTAAGATTCATGTTTAGCTTTACGTGCTGATTTTTTATCGGAGCAACTGTCACTGGAGCAAATGTCATGGAACCCGTTTCATTGCAGGCTTTCAAACACTGGAAGTCACAGCTTGCCAAACAAGACCTGATCCATACGCACTACCAAGGGGCAGCCCACAACCATCTCTGCCTCATCATCAGGGCGTGGCATGGGTGGGCGGAGACATCGAAAGGACTCCGCCTCGCACATCAGGTTGTGGTGCAACGGCGGGATGCGGCAATCTTGAAATGGGCTTGGTTGTCATGGAAACAGGAGGTGGGGAAATGGAGACGAGGGCAAGCGTTCCATGATAGGAAGATGCTTCTGAGGTGAGAGAAGATCCTTTGTTTCTGCTTTTAGAGAAAATGATTAAGACTGGAAGATTCAGTGTGGAAATTCATTAATTTCATTCCATTTATCGATTTAACCATTTTTAAAAAGAGAAAAATTAAAATGATTTCCAAAAGGTACAATAAACCTTGTGCATTGACATCATCGTGCCCACACATTAGAGGCTGATTTAGTAAAATTTACCTTTGCAATCGCTTAGATTACATTATTCTCTACCAACTTGCAAACTTTCATCGTGATCACCTTATTTGCAGCAAGATCTTAAAAGGGGACATCACATAATGCCCCCCCATAGCAAGGTGAAGAAGATTGTACCAAATACATAACCCTGAGAAACACCAATATTTGATGGAAATGGTGATGAAAGCTGTAATAATATAAGGAGCAGTAGTAAATGTAATATTTTTGTAGTATAAAAGTAGTAGCTGCGGAGATAATAGTAGTGAACATTTGAGAAGATGTACAATCAAGTTTTATCAGGTCAGTTCATTCACAATTTGTAAATATCAGTACATAATTTTAATAATAATAATTTCAAAAATAATAATATTAAGACATTATGGTGTAAATGGATTTAAGTTGTTGTTTGTGCTGCAGAATATTCCATTGATTGTGTTGATCTCAATGTGCTCCTGTTTATATTGAGGTTTACTCCGTTCTTTTTATCTTTTAGGACTTTCCATGGATGGAGGTCAGTAGCCCTTCATGCAAAGCAACACAGAGTGATCATGCAGTCCATCCTGTCTCGGAAGAATCACAAGGTACTGTCCTCTTGCTTCAGACGCTGGCAGATGGAGTACAATGCCAGCAAGTTTGCTCAAATGCAGGAGTGCAGACAGGCAAGGAGAATGCTGGCAGAGGTACTTGCTACGTGGAAGACATTTACAGTGGGAAGGCGGCGTGAAAGACAAAAACTTCTGCATGAGGTAATTATGATACGGACAATGAGCACTTTAGAAATGCACGTCGACATAGTCAACTGGTACGAGATGACGTCATTTTTTGACGTTCCATTCGCCTCAGGTCCTCACGCACGTCCACTATCAGAATCAAGATCCTAGCAACATCCATTTTGCGGTTCTCCTAAATCATAGTCGACGTGCACGTGAGTGACGTCATTTAACCGCTCAAGCTCGGCATGAAGTTCAACCTTTCCCTTTTAAAACACAGTTTTCAGTGACTTTTTCACAAAATTAATGTAAGTTGTATGATGCATTATGTTTATCATATTTGAAATTGCTTTCTGATCTCCAAAATATGCATCGATATATATCCTAGCTCGCGTAAAAAGGAATCAAAGCAAGTGAAAGGGCAAGTGTGCACAAGTTGCACTTTCACATCACCCGACCGGGTCACCAGGCGATGGTACGCCAGATCTTCCAGGTCGGGCAGCGTGTCATAACCCGCTGGTTATCGCGCTGTCGCTATCGCGACGTACACGTCGAGGAAATCTAAAGTCATCCTATCAGTAGTGAACGAGGGCAGACGACGATGTTGACGCGAACGATTAGAGGACTGCTACGTCGCTCTCGTTCTTACTTTTACTTTACTTACGCCTATCGCCCCTCCTGGGACATAGGCCGTCAACCAAGTTCCTCCAGGCAGAGCGGTCCTGAGCCAGCGTCTCCAGTTCTTTCCATGTGCGGCCCATCCTCTTAACATCTGCCTCCATGTCTCTGCGCCATGAGTTACGAGGCCTTCCCCTCTTCCTTTTTCCTTGAGGATTCCAAGTCAATGCCTGTCTAGTAATATTAGGCATTGGTTTCCGTAGGGTGTGGCCAATCCACCGCCATCGTCTCTGCAAGAGCTCTGCCTCAATGGGTTGCTGATGAGCAATCTCCCACAAGTCTTGGTTACTAATTACCTCAGGCCAGAAAATTCTGAGGATACGCCTAAGACAAGTATTGATGAAGGTCTGTATTTTCCTAATAATGGCAACAGTAGTTCTCCATGTTTCTGCACCATATAGGAGGACCGGCTTGACAACTGTGTTGAAGATGCTCACGTTCACTGCTCCTAAAAGTCTCTAATGACAGCAAACAGAGGGAGGATGGGGCAGGGATCATTATGCTGGACAATTCCATATTGGCCCGAATTCTCAAAGGTGGTTTTAAAATCCATCGATTGACAAATAGTTTATGAAGTTGGCCTGTACGAAAATTATGCTTAATTTACCGTGCGTATTAAAAAAGTGTTTGATGTGGATAAATGTTTTTGTCACATTGTGCTATGATTGAGCAGGCTATTTCATTCATGAGTCCAATAACTTTGAATGAAGCCATAAATTTTTTTATATTTCAATTTAGGTAGGATTTTTTAGAAGTTTTCTTTCAAGCAGCATAAGCTGTAATTTCTGTTTAATTTCACGCATCACCTCAGGCTTTTTTGATATGGCGAAATGGACTCTTAGAAGCAAAAAGGAGAAAGCAGGTAGCCCTGTCTGCTGCCACCCACTGGCGACATTTGGTGAGGAGGTCAAGAGAGTTGATGGAGATTATGAACCTGTTTCAAAGGTCATTGGAGGAGAGAAAACTCAAACAAACCTTTGTACTATGGCAGAGGTCACAGGTCAGCTGTCAGCTTGCCAATCGTTACTATAGCAACAGACTTCTCAAAAGGCAAGGATAAATTGTTTGTTTATGTGTACATGGGCCATTCTTTAAAACTGTTCTAGAGATATGCATAATGTAAAGATATTACATTCTTGCTCCTACATATAAATGAAATTTATTAGTCTGTGAATAAGATCACATGTTTGATCTTCAAAATAAGTCAGAAATATTTTTGGAACCAGCCAGATTTTTAACCTGCCATTTTCTGCTTGCTGGGTGGCTTAACCACCGGCTATTACATGTCAATGGCTCAGTCAAGATGAATTCTTAATAATAATTACAAAGTAATCTTGTAAACTTACATAAGCAAATGCATTTGCCTGAACAGCACTTGTTCTCTGGAAATTCTCATGCCATTTTGATGGTTCTGATATTTTTCTTCCTCTACCTCTGAACAGTCATGCAATTATCATGAAATACATGAATTTTATTCCCCCTATTATCTTTCTTCCTTGTTTCCTATTAGAGCCATGCAAGGATTGAAAGAGCTACTTCGGAGATCTCGGGAACATTGCACCTTGGAAAAACAGTTGGCATCTCAGAAGAGGAAGACAATGGTAATTATCTTTGTTTAATATATGACTGAAATAAATCCCTTTTGAATAAATAATAATAATATGCAACAATTAAATAATGCAAATGTTCTCATCGCTGCATACTATTAACCCGACTTAAGTACGGCTACCCTGATCGGACGCTCGAGAATTGAAGGAATTCCTTCCTACAGGATACCCTTTTACTACACGTGGGTGGAGAGTGGCAAATTGTATATAAACGCCTTGCTGAAGGACACAAGTGCTGCAGTGGGATTTGAACCCTGGACCCTGTGGTTTAAAGTCCGGAGACTTATCCACTGAGCCACAACACCTCTACAATCCTCCCATTGCCACGATCGATCTGATTTTCCCCTACTACATATTGGGAATTTAAGTGGCATTTGTGGTTTCCAATTACTTGATAATGCATGCAATCAACAACGTAGCTGTGACTGATATAGTGTAAGTCCATCAGGGATGTGAGAGTTCAGCTGATTTCAGGGGGGTGTTTCATGAAAGGACTTGTCAGATGTTTTATCCGACAGTTACCATAGGAACAGTACCTCTCAGCCAATCAGAATCAAGGAAAGATGTTAGATCTGACAACTTGTCGGATGAAAATATTGATGAAACGCTCCCCTGCTGTGTTTGCTTTTGATTTTCAGTTTAATTTCAGCTATTTTCAATTCTTTAGTGTTTTCGGCTCTTTTTAACTGTGATAACTCACATCCCTGATCCTTGTTCTTTTCTCATTTCAGTTGCAAGTGTACTTCAGAAAGTGGAAAGATAGGCAGTGTCACATGACCAACCTTCACATCACAGCGGTAAAGGTCAAAGGTCAACTGGAAGGGAGGTCACTCTCTTATGCATTCCTCACATGGCGCCTTCTCTGTCGTGAGAGACGGACAGAGCATAGCTACAATCATAGGCTTTTATTACAGGTAAGAACAGTATGTAGAGATTTATACAGGAGTTAGAATCAATCATTAAAAATTAAAAAAAAACCTATGCAAATGATAAATAAAAATAATATAGGATTTGTAAAGCGCATGTATCCACCTTGCTATAGGTGCTCAAGGCACTTCTACATTACCCCAGTTATGCTAGTCTACCTATTACGGTGCTCATAGCTTTTTAAGGAATTACTTCCTGCCGGTACCCATTTACCGCACCTGGGTTGAGTGCAGCACAATGTGGGTACATTTCTTGCTGAAGGAGAACACACCATGGCTAGGAATCAATCCAACGTCCTTCAGATTAAAAGACAAGAGTCTTAGACCACGACGCACCCTCATAATGAAAATGAATATCAATTAAGTTTTCGGAACTGAAGTGGCCACCCTGGGTAAATATGCCGCTATTATTATTATTATTATTATTAAGCCTTAATATTCTTATAAAGCCAAATTGGTGTAGATATTCTTCATGTAAACCCTGTATAGTAATTGATCAAGATGCTAACATTTTTTTTTTATGATTTAGTAAAATAGACCCACTAGCATAGATTTGGGGCCGATTTCATAAAACTTAATATTACAAATTGGCAATAACAGTCTCTTTCTCTCACTCTTCTTCTTACAGACTTGGCAAACATGGAGGAGATCACTTGCCAATCATCAGAAAGCTGCAATCATGAGAAGAGATGGAGAGAAGTCCCTTCTGATGCAGTCCTTCCATGCCTTACACACCTGGGCCAGAGGTTAGCATGTCAGGTCACCACATGCCCATTGATTAGTCTGTGCCCCGAATTTGGAATGTAGCATTGTAAAATTTGTGCCGAATCTCTAGATATGAAGCGTCTTTAAATTTGGCAGCTCTGGTCATAATATATCTGTTAAGCATTTAGAGATGCCAGTCCAATGTATGAAGTGCTGTATAATAGGACATCATTGTTGTTGTCATCATCATATCATTATTATTATCATTATTTTCATCATCATCGTCATCATCATTGTTGTTGTTTTTGTTGTAATTATTGTTTTATTATTATTATTATTGTGGAGCGTTGTGGCCCAGTGGATTAGTCTCTGAACTTTGAAACAGAGGGTCGTGGGTTCGAATCCCAGCCATGGTGTAATTTCCTTCAGCAAAAAATTTGTCCACATTGTGCTGCACTCGACCCAGGTGAGGTGAATCGGTACCCGGTAGGATTTTTCCTTGAACGCTTTAGCGCCTATTGATATGGCGGCTCAGCTACAGCCGAGGTAATAATATGATGCCAAGTATCAACGCGCAGTTGAGTATATGCACATAGTTACTGCACTATATAAATAGACATATTATTATTATCATTATTATTATTATCATTATTATTATTATTATTGTCATTATTATTATTATCATTATTATTATTATCATTATTATTATTATTATTATATTATTATTATTGTTCAGTTCAATTCAGTTCAGTTCATTTATTTTCCATTAAAAACTCAATTAAAATAAATACATACAAAATTCATAACTAAAAATCGGAAGGACCCCAAGAAAAGCATAGCTTGTGAGGATGGGGCCCTGTACAATCATAAACAAAACAAAACAGATTTTACATTGTTAAAACGTAAAGCAGACAAAAAAAGTGTCTCATACACACACAGTCACACCAACACACACCCATATGTAGAACATTGAGAGGTTAACAAAGAGTAAGAAAGAGAAGGAAGCGATAGAAAAAGAAAAGGAGAGATAGGGAGAAAGAAAGACAGAGGGAAGATAGAGATCGAGAGGGAGAAAGAATACCCTCTACTCAGAGCACATCAAACGTTTAAACAATAATTGTTTACATAAGTATTTGAATCTCATTAAAGTTGAAGAACTTTTCACAGCATAAGGTAACAAATTCCAATCATGAACACCCTGAAATCTTATTGTATGTTGGGTTAATGAGGTACGTGCAAAAGGAATAAGAAATTTTGATTTGTTTCTGGTAGCATAAGAATGATAAAAAGAATTTGTTTTAAACATATCATTGAATATTGATGGAAATTCTTTTTTATGAAAATTGAACATAAATATTAAATTGTTTACTGTTACAAGATCAAAAACAGTCAAACATTTTAGGTCACAAAACAGAGGAGTACTTGGTGTCTTATACAGTGCGTCCCAGAAAAAACGAAACCGAGGTTTAGCGACGATTTATCATAACTTAATCACAAATAAAATAGACAAATGACCTACCATTGTAAAGCTTAGAATCTCCTCTTTCATCTGATATTACTTAAATTATTCCTTATTTACGCATGAGTGAGCAAAAACAATTTGAAGAATGGATACCAAAAACTCATTTGGCGGGGGATATCTTAATTTAAAAAACAAAATCACAATTCTTAAAAGTTCAATATCTGCTCTTTAATTTGATACCTCAATTACAGAAAATGGTCAAGAAATAACAAAGTTCTGGTTATTTGAAATATGGCTTGAATTTCCATAATTTTAGTAAGTAAACTGTTTTCACCGGTTTCCCACAGAAACTATTGCATGGTTAACAAAAGACTCAATGCATGGCTGATCGTGAACAAAACGGAGTGCCTAGTGAGTTTGAACGCTAGCCTGTGAAACGTCTTCATTTTATGAAATTATTGAAATCCAAGCCTTATTTCAAATAACCAGAACTTTGTTATTTCTTGACCATTTTCTTTAATTGAGGTATCAAATTAAAGAGCAGATATTGAACTTTTGAGAAATGTGGTTTTCCTTTTGAGAGCCAGATACAACCCGCCAAATGACTTTTTGGTATCCCCTCTTCAAATTGTTTTTGCTCACTCATGCGTGAAGGAGAAATAGTCTAAGTAATATCAGATGAAAGAAGAGATTCTAAGCTTTACATTGGTAGGTCATTTGTCTATTTTATTTGTGATTAAGTTATGATAAATCATCGCTAAACCTCGGTTTCGTTTTTTCTGGGACGCACTGTATAGTTAGAATGAGTAATTATGCGGATAGCACGTTTTTGAAGAATATGAATTTTGTATAGAGTTGCCCCATATCATATTACAATAATTGATATGTGGTAATATAATACTGTTATAAATAGTTAATAAAATATTCTTTGGCAGTGTGTTTCTAAAGTGTGTTATAATACCAACTCCCCTTGAGATTTTAGAACAAACATGAGAAATGTGGTGAGACCAATCAAGCGATTCATGAAGTTTGATGCCTAGAAATTCTACAATATTAAATTTCTTAAGAATATCATTTTTAATATACACAGGGGAAACCTGACAAGAAACTTTTTTTCTGTTTGGAATGAAATATTATGTAATGTAATCAGCATTTAAAAAGAGTTTGTTACAAATATACCATTCACTTAGTTTCTCTAATTCAACATTAATATTACAAATCAGAATATTTATATCTTTGTGAGATGAAATGACAGCAGTATCATCAGCAAATAATGAAAATTTGAGAATATCTGAAGTATGTGTAATGTCATTTATATACAACAAAAATAACAGTGGCCCTAGCACAAATCCTTGTGGAACACCAGTTTTTATATATGAAAAATCAGATGCTACACCATCGACCATCACATACTGTTTCCTTTCAAATAAAAAACTTCTAAACCATTCAAGAGTTACACCTCTTATACCATATGGTCGATGGTGTCAAATGCTTTGGAAAGATCCATAAAAACCCCCAGCAAAATTTACCTTCATCAAATTTACTTTATATATAATCTGTAATATTTAATATGCTAAAAGAAGTAGAATGTTTTTTCCGGAAGCCAAATTGTTCTGAAACTAGAAGATTATTTTTGGATAAAAATTTATAAATTCTTTTATACATTATTTTTTCGAGTAATTTTGAAAAAGTAGATAAAAGTGCAATGAGCCTGTAAATTTCTTTACAGTTAACTGGACCTTTCTTATGTAAAGGAATAACTTTGGCAGTTTTAAGTTTATTTGGGAATACTCCTGATACAAGAGATTTATTATAAATACAACACAAAGGTTCAACAAAAAATGTGTACATTTTTTCAAAACAGAAGTTAATACATCATCTGGGCCAGTTGCTTTAGATGATTTGAGTTCATGGCAAAGATTAATAATTTCATCAGGAGAGGTTGGATTCAGAAACAAGAGGACATGGAGGGTGTAGTGAAAAAGTCTTTGAATGACTTAGTTGAATTAGGAATTGATGCTGAAATATTTTTAGCCATATTGATAAAAAGAGAGTTGAAAGCTTGTGCTTTATCTTTAGATATGTTATTGTTATTATTATTATCATCATTTTTTATTATTATTATTATTACTATTAGATCGATCTGGGAGAAGAATCATTCTGCATTGTGTTCAGACTAGGAAGAACCATTTCACCCTCAAGATGACCTTTGCTATGTGGCTTGATGAGTGCAGGTTGAGGCGGTCAGCTCGGGGTCATCACAACATGCATATCCAGAGAAAGTATGTTCATCTTTCAATATTCCAGGGTATTGTACACTGTAAATCAGCTTACTGCATGTTTATTAACATATTCAAATGTTTTGTACTCAATCTCATCTAAATAAGGTTTCTTAATTATTATCAGCCTATTTCAGTGTTTTGTAATTACCTAAATCAGCTTTTTTTTATTTACATGTTCAAATGTCTTGTACTTGTCTAAATGAGCTTCAT